>NW_027596685.1:0-182742 GCF_964194155.1 Cetorhinus maximus
TGAGGGGGATTCACTATCTCTGTCTTGAGGGTGATTTACTCTCTCTGTCCTCTGAGGGGGATTTACTCTCTCTCTTTGTGAGGGGGATTTACTCTCCCTGTCTCTGAGGGTGATCTACTCTCTCTCTTTGAGGTGGATTTACTCTCTCTGTCTCTGAGGGGGATTTACTCTATCTCTCTGAGGGGTTTTACTCTCTCTCATTCTGAGGGGGATTTACTCTCTCTCTCTCTCTCTCTGAGGGGGATTTACTCACTCTGTCTTTGAGGAGGTTTTACTCTCTCTGTCTCTGAGGGGATTTTACTCTCTCTGTCTTTGAGGGGGATTTACTCTCTCTCTCTCAGGGGGATTTACTCTTATTCTGAGGGGGATTTACTCTCTCTGTCTCTGAGGGGGATTTACTCTCTCCGTCTCTGAGGGGGATTTTCTCTCTCTCTAATTCTGAGGGGGATTTACTCTCTCTCATTCTGAGGGGGATTTACTTTCTCTCTCTGAGGGGGATTTACTCTCTCCGTCTCTGAGGGGGGTTTACTCTCTCCGTCTCTGGGGGGGATTTACTCTCTCCGTCTCTGGGGGGATTTACTCTCGCTCTCTCTGAGGGGGATTTACTCTCTCTCTCTCTGAGGGGGATTTACTCTCTGTCTCTGAGGGGGATTTACTCTCTCTCTCTCTGAGTGGGATTTACTCTCTCTCTTAGGGATTTACTCTCATTCTGAGGGGGATTTACTCTCTCTGTCTCTGAATGGGATTTACTTTCTCTCTCTGAGGGGGATTTACTCTCTCTGTCTCTGAGGGGGATTTACTCTCTCTCTCTCTGAGGGGAATTTACTCTCCCTTTCTGAGGGGAATTTACTCTCTCTCCCTTTCTGAGGGGGATTTACTCTGTCTCTGAGGGGAATTTACTCTCTCTCTTAAGGGATTTACTCTCATTCTGAGGGGGATTTACTCTCTCTCTCTCTGAGGGGGATTTACTCTCTCTCTCTGAGGGGGGATTTACTCTCATTCTGAGGGGGATTTACTCTCTCTCTCTGAGGGGGATTTACTCTCATTCTGAGGGGGATTTACTCTCTCCGTCTCTGAGGGGGATTTACTCTCTCTCTCTGAGGGGGATTTACTCTCATTCTGAGGGGGTTTTACTCTCTCCCATTCTGAGGGGGATTTACTCTCTCTCTCTCTGAGCGGGATTTACTCTCTCTGTCTCTGAGGGGGATTTACTCACTCTCATTCTGAGGGGGATTCACTCTCACTGTCTCTGAGGGGGATCTACTCTCTCTCTATGAGGGTGATTTACTCTCTCTCTCTGAGGGGGTTTTACTCTTTCTCATTCTGAGGGGGATTTACTCTCTCTCTCTCTGAGCGGGATTTACTCTCAATGTCACTGAGGGGGATTTCCTCTCTCTCATTCTGAGGTGGATTTACTCTCCCTGTCTTTGAGGGGGATTAACTCTCTCTGTCACTGAGGGGCATTTACTCTCTCTGTCTCTGAGGGGGCTTTACTCTCTCTCTCTGACAGGGATTTACTCTCTCTCTCTGAGGGGGATTTACTCTCTCTCTCTCTGAGAAGGATTTACTCCCTCTCTCTGAGGGGGATTTACTCTCTCTAATTCTGAGGGGGATTTACTCTCTCTCTCTCTGAGGGGGTTTTACTCTCTCTCTCTGAGGGAGATTTACTCTCTCTCTCTCTGAGGGGGATTTACTCTCTCTCTCTGAGGGGGATTTACTCACTGTCTCTGAGGGGGCTTTACTCTGTCTCTGAGGGGGTTTTACTCTCTATCTCTGAGGGGGATTTACTCTCTCTCTCTCTGAGGGGGATTTACTCTCTCTCATTGTGAGGGGGATTCACTCTCTGTGTCTCTGAGGGGGTTTTACTCTCTCTCTCTCTGAGGGGGATTTACTCTCTCTCTCTCTGAGGGGGATTTACTCTCTCTCTGTCTGAGGGGGATTTACTCTCTCTCTTTCGGAGGGGGATTTACTCTTTCTCTGAGGGGGATTTACTCTCTCTGAGGGGGATTTACTCTCTCTCTCTGAGGGGGATTTACTCTCTCTGTCTCTGAGGGGAATTTACTCTCTCTCTTGGGGGATTTACTCTCATTCTGAGGGGGATTTACTCTCTCTCTCTCTGAGGGGGATTTACTCTGTCTCTGAATGGGATTTACTTTCTCTCTCTGCGGGGGATTTACTCTCTCTGTCTCTCAGGGGGATTTACTCTCTCTCTCTCTGAGGGGAATTTACTCTCTCTCCCTTTCTGAGGGGAATTTACTCTCTCTCCCTTTCTGAGGGGGATTTACTCTCTCATTCTGAGGGGGATTTACTCTCTCTGTCTCTGAGGGGAATTTACTCTCTCTCTCTCTGAGGGGGATTTACTCTCTCTGTCTCTGAGGGGGATTTACACTCTCTCTCTGAGGGGGATTTACTCTCCCTGTCTCTGAGGGGGATTTACTCTCCCTCTCTCTGAGTGGGATTTACACTCTCTCCCTGAGGGGGATTTACTCTCTCTATCTCTGAGGGGGATTTACTCTCTGTCTCTGAGGGGGTTTTACTCTCTCTCTCTCTGAGGGGGATTTACTCTCTGTCCCTGAGGGGGATTTACTCTCTCTGTCTCTGAGGGGTTTTACTCCCTCTGTCTCTGAGGGGGTTTTACTCTCTCTGTCTCTGAGGGGGTTTTACTCTCTCTGTCTCTGAGGGGCTTTCACTCACTCTCTCTGAGGGGGATTTGCTTTCTCTCTCTGAGGGGGATTTGCTCTCTCTCTCTGAGGGGGATTTACTCTCATTCTGAGGGGGATTTACTCTCTCTCTCTGAGGGGGATTTACTCTCATTCTGAGGGGGATTTACTCTCTCCGTCTCTGATGGGGATTTACTCTCTCCCATTCTGAGGGGGATTTACTCTCTCTCTCTCTGAGCGGAATTTACTCTCTCTCTCTCTGAGGAGGATTTACTCTCTGTCTCGGAGGGGGATTTTACTCTGTCTCTGAGGGGAATTTACTCTCTCTCTCTTTCTGAGGGGGATTTATTCTCTCTCTCTGAGGGGGATTTACTCTCTCTCTGAGGGCATTTACTCTCAATCTGAGGTGGATTTACTCACCCTGTCTCTGAGGGGGATTTACTCTCTCTCATTCTGAGGGGGACTTACTCTCTCTGTCTCTGAGGGGGTTTTACTCTCTCTCTCTCAGGGGGATTTACTCTCTCTCATTCTGAAGGGGATTTAGCCTTTCTCTCTCTGAGGGGGATTTACTCTCTCTCTCTCTGAGGGGGATTTACTCTCTGTCTCGGATGGGGATTTACTCTGTCTCTGAGGGGAATTTTCTCTCTCTGTCTCTGAGGGGAATTTACGCTCTCTCTCTTTCTGAGGGGGATTTACTCTCTCATTCTGAGGGGGATTTACTCTCTCATTCTGAGGGGGATTTACTCTTTCTGTCTCTCTGAGGGGAATTTTCTCTCTCTGTCTCTGAGGGGAACTTACTCTCTCTCTTAGGGTTTTTACTCTCATTCTGAGGGGGATTTACTCTCCCTGTCTCTGAGGGGGGTTTACTCTCTCTCTTAGGGCAATTACTCTAATTCTGAGTGGGATTTACTATCCCTGTCTCTGGGGGGTTTTACTCTCTCTCGCTGTCTCTGAGGTGGTTTTACTCTCTCTCGCTGTCTCTGAGGGGGTTTTACTCTCTCATTCTGAGGGGTATTTACTCTCTGTCTCTGAGGGGTATTAACTCACTCTCTGTCACTGAGGGGTATTTACTCTCGCTCTGATGGGGATTTACTCTCTCTCTCTGAGGGGGATTACTCTCTCTCTTTCTGAGGTGGATTTACTCCCTGTCTCTGAGGGGGATTTACTCTCTCATTCTGAGGGGGATTTACTCTCTCATTCTGAGGGGGATTTACTCTCTCATTCTGAGGGGGATTTACTCTTTCTGTCTTTCTGAGGGGAATTTACCTCTCTCTCTTCTGAGGGGAACTTACTCTCTCTCTTAGGGGTTTTACTCTCATTCTGAGGGGGATTTACTCTCTCTGTCCATGAGGGGGATTTACTCACTGTCTCTGCGGGGGATTTACTCTCTCTCTCTCTGCGGGGGGATTTACTCTCTGTCTCTGAGGGGGATTTACTCTCTCTGTCCATGAGGGGGATTTACTCACTGTCTCTGAGGGGGATTTACTCTCTCTCATTCTGTGGTGGATTTACTCTCTCTGTCTCTGAGGGGGATTTAGTCTCTCTGTCTCTGAGGGAGTTTTACTCTCTCTCTCTGAGGGGGATTTACTCTCTCTGTCTCTGAGGGGTTTTACTCTCTCTCTCTGGGGGGGTTTACTCTCTCTGTCTCTGAGGGGATTTACTCTCTCTGAGGGGATTTACTCTCTCTCTCTGAGGGGGATTTACTCTCTCTCTCTCTGAGGGGGATTTACTCTCCCTCTCTCTGAGGGGGATTTACTCTCTCTCATTCTGAGGTGGATTTACTCTCTCCGTCTCTGAGGGGGATTTACTCTCCCTCTCTCCGAGGGGGATTTACTCTCTCTCATTCTGAGGTGGATTTACTCTCTCTGTCTCTGAGGGGGATTTACTCTCTCTCTCTGAGGGGGATTTACTCTCCCTCTCTCCGAGGGGGATTTACTCTCTCTCATTCTGAGTGGATTTACTCTTCTGTCTCTGAGGGTGATTTACTGTCTCTCTCTGAGGGGGATTTGCTCTCCCTGTCTCTGAGGGGGATTTACTCTCTGTTTCTGAAGAGGATTTACTCTCTCTCTCTGAGGGGGATTTACTCTCTCTCTCTTTCTGAGGGGGATTTACTCTCTCATTCTGAGGGGGATTTACTCTCTCTCTCTCTGAGGGGAATTTATTCTCTCTCCCTTTCTGAGGGGGATTTACTCTCTCTGTCTCTGAGGGGAATTTACTCTCTCTCTTGGGGGATTTACTCTCATTCTCAGGGGGATTTACTCTCTTTGTCTCTGAGGGGAATTTACTCTCTCTCTTGGGGGATTTACTCTCTCTCTCTCTGAGGGGGATTTACTCTCTCTCTTAGGGGATTTACTCTCATTCTGAGGGGGATTTACTCTCTCTGTCTTGAATGGGATTTACTTTCTCTCTCTGAGGGGGATTTACTCTGTCTCTGAGGGGGATTTACTCTCTCTCTCTCTGAGGGGAATTTACTCTCTCTCCCTTTCTGAGGGGAATTTACTCTCTCTCCCTTTCTGAGGGGGATTTACTCTCTCATTCTGAGGGGGATTTACTCTCTCTGTCTCTGAGGGGAATTTACTCTCTCTCCCTTTCTGAGGGGGATTTACTCTCTCTGCCTCTGAGGGGAATTTACTCTCTCTCTTGGGGGATTTACTCTCATTCTGAGGGGGATTTACTCTCTCTCTCTCTGAGGGAGATTTACTCCCTCTCTCTCTGAGGGGGATTTACTCTCTCTCTCCCTCTCTCTGAGGGGGATTTACTTTGTCTCTGAGGGGAATTTACTCTCTCTCTTAGGGGATTTACTCTCATTCTGAGGGGGATTTACTCTCTCTCTCTCTGAGGGGGATTTACTCTCTCCGTCTCTGAGGGGAATTTACTCTCTCTCTTAGGGGATTTACTCTCATTCTGAGGGGGTTTTACTCTCTCTGTCTCTGAGGGGGATTTACTCTGTCTCTGAGGGGATTAACTCTCTCATTCTGAGGGGGATTTACTCTCTCTGTCTCTGAGGGGGATTTACTCACTCTCTCTGAGGGGGATTTACTCTCTCTCTCTCTGAGGGGTATTCACTCTCTCTGTCTTTGAGGGTGATTTACTCTCTCTGTCTCTGAGGGGGATTTACTCTCTCATTCTGAGGGGGATTTACTCTCTCTGTCTCTGAGGGGGTTTTACTCTCTCTCTTTCTGAGGGGGATTTACTCTCTCTCTGTCTGAGCGGGATTTACTCTCTCTGTCTCTGAGGGGATTTTACTCTCTCTGTCTTTGAGGGGGATTTACTCTCTCTCTCTGAGGGGGATTTACTCTCATTCTGAGGGGGATTTACTCTCTCTGTCTCTGAGGGGGATTTATTCTCTCCTTCTCTGAGGGGGATTTACTCTCTCTCTTATTCTGAGGGGGATTTACTCTCTTCATTCTGAGGGGGATTTACTTTCTCTCTCTGAGGGGGGTTTACTCTCTCTCTCTCTGAGGGTGATTTACTCTCTCTCTCTGAGGGGTATTTACTCTCTCTCTCTCTGAGGGTGATTTACTCTCTCTCTCTGAGGGGTATTTACTCTCTCTCTCTCTGAGGGGGATTTACTCTCTCTGTCTCTGAGGGGAATTTACTCTCTCTCTTGGGGGATTTACTCTCATTCTGAGGGGGATTTACTCTCTCTCTCTCTGAGGGGGATTTACTCTGTCTCTGAATGGGATTTACTTTCTCTCTCTGCGGGGGATTTACTCTCTCTGTCTCTCAGGGGGATTTACTCTCTCTCTCTCTGAGGTGAATTTACTCTCTCTCCCTTTCTGAGGGGAATTTACTCTCTCTCCCTTTCTGAGGGGGATTTACTCTCTCATTCTGAGGGGGATTTACTCTCTCTGTCTCTGAGGGGAATTTACTCTCTCTCTCTCTGAGGGGGATTTACTCTCTCTGTCTCTGAGGGGGATTTACACTCTCTCTCTGAGGGGGATTTACTCTCTCTATCTCTGAGGGGGATTTACTCTCTGTCTCTGAGGGGGTTTTACTCTCTCTCTCTCTGAGGGGGATTTACTCTCTGTCTCTGAGGGGGATTTACTCTCTCTGTCTCTGAGGGGGATTTACTCTCTATCTGAGGGGGATTTACTCACTCCGTCTCTGAAGGGGTTTTACTCTCTCTCATTCTGAGGGGGATTCACTCTCTCTGTCTCTGAGGGGGTTTTACTCTCTCTCATTCTGAGGGCGATTTACTCTCTCTGTCTCTGAGGTGGATTTACTCTCACTGTACTGAGGGGGATTTACTCTCTCTATTTCTGAGGTGGATTTACTCTCTCTGTCTCTGAGGGGGATTTACACTCTCTCTCTGAGGGGGATTTACTCTCTCTGTCTCTGAGGGGGATTTACTCTCCCTCTCTCTGAGTGAGATTTACACTCTCTCTCTGAGGGGGATTTACTCTCTCTATCTCTGAGGGGGATTTACTCTCTGTCTCTGAGGGGGTTTTACTCTCCCTCTCTCTGAGGGGGATTTACTCTCTGTCTCTGAGGGGGATTACTCTCTCTCTTTCTGAGGGGGATTTACTCCCTGTCTCTGAGGGGGATTTACTCTCTCTCTCTGAGGGGGATTTACTCACTCTCTTTCTGAGGGGGATTTACTCTCGCTGTCTCTGAGAGGGATTTACTCTCTCTCATTCTGAGGGGGATTCACTCTCTCTTTTTCTGAGGGGGATTTACTCTTTCTGTCTCTGAGGGGGATTTACTCTCTGTCTCTGAGGGGGATTTACTCTCTCTGTCCATGAGGGGGATTTACTCACTGTCTCTGCGGGGATTTACTCTCTCTCTCTCTGAGGGGGATTTACTCTCTGTCTCGGAGGGGGATTTACTCTCTCTGTCCATGAGGGGGATTTACTCACTGTCTCTGAGGGGGATTTCCTCTCTCTCATTCTGTGGTGGATTTACTCTCTCTGTCTCTGAGGGGGATTTAGTCTCTCTGTCTCTGAGGGGGTTTTACTCTCTCTCTCTGAGGGGGATTTACTCTCTCTGTCTCTGAGGGGGTTTTACTCTCTCTCTCTGGGGGGGTTTACTCTGTCTCTGAGGGGGATTTACTCTCTCTGAGGGGGATTTACTCTCTCTCTCTGAGGGGGATTTACTCTCTCTGTCTCTGAGGGGAATTTACTCTCTCTCTTGGGGGATTTACTCTCATTCTGAGGGGGATTTACTCTCTCTCTCTCTGAGGGGGATTTACTCTGTCTCTGAATGGGATTTACTTTCTCTCTCTGCGGGGGATTTACTCTCTCTGTCTCTCAGGGGGATTTACTCTCTCTCTCTCTGAGGTGAATTTACTCTCTCTCCCTTTCTGAGGGGAATTTACTCTCTCTCCCTTTCTGAGGGGGATTTACTCTCTCATTCTGAGGGGGATTTACTCTCTCTGTCTCTGAGGGGAATTTACTCTCTCTCTCTCTGAGGGGGATTTACTCTCTCTGTCTCTGAGGGGGATTTACACTCTCTCTCTGAGGGGGATTTACTCTCTCTATCTCTGAGGGGGATTTACTCTCTGTCTCTGAGGGGGTTTTACTCTCTCTCTCTCTGAGGGGGATTTACTCTCTGTCTCTGAGGGGGATTTACTCTCTCTGTCTCTGAGGGGGTTTTACTCCCTCTGTCTCTGAGGGGGTTTTACTCTCTCTGTCTCTGAGGTGGTTTTACTCTCTCTGTCTCTGAGGGGCTTTCACTCACTCTCTCTGAGGGGGATTTGCTTTCTCTCTCTGAGGGGGATTTGCTCTCTCTCTCTGAGGGGGATTTACTCTCATTCTGAGGGGGATTTACTCTCTCTCTCTGAGGGGGATTTACTCTCATTCTGAGGGGGATTTACTCTCTCCGTCTCTGAGGGGGATGTACTCTCTCCCATTCTGAGGGGGATTTACTCTCTCTCTCTCTGAGCGGAATTTACTCTCTCTCTCTCTGAGGAGGATTTACTCTCTGTCTCGGAGGGGGATTTACTCTGTCTCTGAGGGGAATTTACTCTCTCTCTCTTTCTGAGGGGGATTTATTCTCTCTCTCTGAGGGGGATTTACTCTCTCTCTGAGGGCATTTACTCTCATTCTGAGGTGGATTTACTCACCCTGTCTCTGAGGGGGATTTACTCTCTCTCATTCTGAGGGGGACTTACTCTCTCTGTCTCTGAGGGGGTTTTACTCTCTCTCTCTCAGGGGGATTTACTCTCTCTCATTCTGAAGGGGATTTAGCCTTTCTCTCTCTGAGGGGGATTTACTCTCCCTCTCTCTGAGGGGGATTTACTCTCTGTCTCGGATGGGGATTTACTCTGTCTCTGAGGGGAATTTTCTCTCTCTGTCTCTGAGGGGAATTTACGCTCTCTCTCTTTCTGAGGGGGATTTACTTTCTCATTCTGAGGGGGATTTACTCTCTCATTCTGAGGGGGATTTACTCTCTCATTCTGAGGGGGATTTACTCTTTCTGTCTTTCTGAGGGGAATTTACTCTCTCTGTCTCTGAGGGGAACTTACTCTCTCTCTTAGGGGTTTTACTCTCATTCTGAGGGGTATTTACTCTCCCTGTCTCTGAGGGGGGTTTACTCTCTCTCTTAGGGCAATTACTCTAATTCTGAGTGGGATTTACTATCCCTGTCTCTGGGGGGTTTTACTCTCTCTCGCTGTCTCTGAGGTGGTTTTACTCTCACTTGCTGTCTCTGAGGGGGTTTTACTCTCTCATTCTGAGGGGTATTTACTCTCTGTCTCTGAGGGGTATTAACTCACTCTCTGTCACTGAGGCGTATTTACTCTCTCTCTGAGGGGGATTTACTCTCTCTCTCTGAGGGGGATTACTCTCTCTCTTTCTGAGGGGGATTTACTCCCTGTCTCTGAGGGGGATTTACTCTCTCATTCTGAGGGGGATTTACTCTCTCATTCTGAGGGGGATTTACTCTCTCATTCTGAGGGGGATTTACTCTCTCTCTTTCTGAGGGGGATTTACTCTCGCTGTCTCTGAGAGGGATTTACTCTCTCTCATTCTGAGGGGGATTCACTCTCTCTCTTTCTGAGGGGGATTTACTCTTTCTGTCTCTGAGGGGGATTTACTCTCTCTGTCTCTGAGGGGGATTTACTCTCTCTGTCCATGAGGGGGATTTACTCACTGTCTCTGCGGGGGATTTACTCTCCCTCTCTCTGAGGGGGATTTACTCTCTGTCTCTGAGGGGGATTTACTCTCTCTGTCCATGAGGGGGATTTACTCACTGTCTCTGAGGGGGATTTACTCTCTCTCATTCTGTGGTGGATTCACTCTCTCTGTCTCTGAGGGGGATTTAGTCTCTCTGTCTCTGAGGGGGTTTTACTCTCTCTCTCTGAGGGGGATTTACTCTCTCTGTCTCTGAGGGGGTTTTACTCTCTCTCTCTGGGGGGGTTTACTCTCTCTGTCTCTGAGGGGGATTTACTCTCTCTGAGGGGGATTTACTCTCTCTCTCTGAGGGGGATTTACTCTCTCTCTCTCTGAGGGGGATTTACTCTCCCTCTCTCTGAGGGGGATTTACTCTCTCTCATTCTGAGGTGGATTTACTCTCTCCGTCTCTGAGGGGGATTTACTCTCCCTCTCTCCGAGGGGGATTTACTCTCTCTCATTCTGATGTGGATTTACTCTCTCTGTCTCTGAGGGGGATTTACTTTCTCTCTCTCTGAGGGGGATTTACTCTCCCTCTCTCCGAGGGGGATTTACTCTCTCTCATTCTGAGGTGGATTTACTCTCTCTGTCTCTGAGGGGGATTTACTGTCTCTCTCTGAGGGGGATTTGCTCTCCCTGTCTCTGAGGGGGATTTACTCTCTGTTTCTGAAGAGGATTTACTCTCTCTCTCTGAGGGGGATTTACTCTCTCTCTCTTTCTGAGGGGGATTTACTCTCTCATTCTGAGGGGGATTTACTCTCTCTCTCTCTGAGGGGAATTTATTCTCTCTCCCTTTCTGAGGGGGATTTACTCTCTCTGTCTCTGAAGGGAATTTACTATCTCTCGGGGGATTTACTCTCATTCTGAGGCGGATTTACTCTCTTTGTCTCTGAGGGGAATTTACTCTCTCTCTTAGGGGATTTACTCTCATTCTGAGGGGGATTTACTCTCTCTGTCTTGAATGGGATTTACTTTCTCTCTCTGAGGGGGATTTACTCTGTCTCTGAGGGGGATTTACTCTCTCTCTCTCTGAGGGGAATTTACTCTCTCTCCCTTTCTGAGGGGAATTTACTCTCTCTCCCTTTCTGAGGGGGATTTACTCTCTCATTCTGAGGGGGATTTACTCTCTCTGTCTCTGAGTGGAATTTACTCTCTCTCCCTTTCTGAGGGGGATTTACTCTCTCTGCCTCTGAGGGGAATTTACTCTCTCTCTTGGGGGATTTACTCTCATTCTGAGGGGCATTTACTCTCTCTCTCTCTGAGGGGGATTTACTCTCTCTCTCTCTGAGGGGGATTTACTCTCTCTGTCTCTGAGGGGGATTTACTCTCTCTGTCTCTGAGGGGGATTTATCCTCTCTCTCTGAGGGGGATTTACTCTCTCTGTCTCTGAGGCGGATTTACTCTCTCTGTCTCTGAGGGGGGTTTACTCTCTCTCTCTCAGGGGGATTTACTCTCTCTGTCTCTGAGGGGGATTTACTCTCTCTGTCTCTGAGGGGGATTTACTCTCTCTCTCTGAGGGGGATTTACTCTCTCTCTCTGAGGGGGATTTACTCTCCCTCTCTCCGAGGGGGATTTACTCTCTCTCATTCTGAGGTGGATTTACTCTCTATGTCTCTGAGGGGGATTTACTCTCTCTCATTCTGAGGGAGATTTACTCTCTCTGTCTCTGAGGGGGATTTACTCTCCCTCTCTCCGAGGGGGATTTACTCTCTCTCATTCTGAGGTGGATTTACTCTCTATGTCTCTGAGGGGGATTTACTCTCTCTCATTCTGAGGGAGATTTACTCTCTCTGTCTCTGAGGGGGATTTACTCTCTCCGTCTCTGAGGGTGATTTATCTCTCTCCGTCTCTGAGGGGGATTTACGCTCTCTCTCTCTCTGAGGGGGATTTACTCTCTCTCTCTGAGGGGGATTTACTCTCTCTCTTTCTGAGGGGGATTTACTCTCGTTTTCTCTGAGAGGGATTTACTCTCTCTCATTCTGAGGGGGATTCACTCTCTCTCTTTCTGAGGGGGATTTACTCTCTCTCTCTCTGAGGGGGTTTTACTCTCTCTCATTCTGAGGGGGATTTACTCTCTCTCTCTGAGGGGGATTTACTCTCTCTCATTCTGAGGGGGATTTACTCTCTGTCTCTGAGGGGGATTTACTCTCTCTCATTCTGAGGGGGATTTACTCTCTGTCTCTGAGGGGGATTTACTCTCTCTCATTCTGAGGGGGATTTACTCTCTCTGTCTCTGAGGGGGTTTTACTCTCTCTCTCTGGGGGGGTTTACTCTCTCTGTCTCTGAGGGGGCTCTACTCTCTCTGTCCATGAGGGGGATTTACTCCCTCTCTCTGAGGGGGATTTACTCTCTCTCTCTCTGAGGGGGATTTACTCTCTCTCTCTCTGAGGGGGATTTACTCTCTCTGTCTTTGAGGGGGATTTACTCTCTCTCTGAGGGGGTTTTACTCTCTCTCATTCTGAGGTGGATTTACTCTCTGTCTCTGAGGGGGATTTACTCTCTCTCTCTGAGGGGGATTTACTCTCTCTGTCTCTGAGGGGGATTTACTCCCTCTGTCTCTGAGGGGGATTTACTCTCTCTCTCTGAGGGGGATTTACTCTCTCTCTCTGAGGGGGATTTACTCTCTCTGTCTCTGAGGGGGATTTACTCTCTCTGTCTCTGAAAGGGATTTACTCTCTCTGTCTCTGAGGGGGGTTTACTCTCTCTCTCTCAGGGGGATTTACTCTCTCTGTCTCTGAGGGGGATTTACTCTCTCTGTCTCTGAGGGGGATTTCCTCTCTCTCTCTGAGGGGGATTTACTCTCTCTCTCTGAGGGGGATTTACTCTCCCTCTCTCCGAGGGGGATTTACTCTCTCTCATTCTGAGGTGGATTTACTCTCTATGTCTCTGAGGGGGATTTACTCTCTCTCATTCTGAGGGAGATTTACTCTCTCTGTCTCTGAGGGGGATTTACTCTCTCCGTCTCTGAGGGTGATTTATCTCTCTCCTTCTCTGAGGGGGATTTACTCTCTCTCTCTCTGAGGGGGATTTACTCTCTCTCTCTGAGGGGTATTTACTCTCTCTCTCTGAGGGGGATTTACTCTCATTCTGATGGGGATTTACTCTCTCCATCTTTGAGGGGGATTTACTCTCTCTCTCTCTGAGGGGGATTTACTCTCTCTCTCTGAGGGGTATTTACTCTCTCTCTCTGAGGGGGATTTACTCTCATTCTGAGGGGGATTTACTCTCTCCTTCTCTGAGGGGGATTTACTCTCTCTCTGAGGGCGATTTACTCTCTCTCTCTGAGGGGGACTTACTCTATCTCTGAGGGGGATTTACTCTCCCTCATTCAGAGGGGGATTTACTCTCTCTCTCTGAGGGGGATTTACTCTCTCTCTGAGGGGGATTTACTCTCTCTCATTCTGAGGGGGATTTACTCTCTGTCTCTGAGGGGGATTTACTCTCTCTGTCTCTGAGGGGGATTTACTCTCTCTCTTTCTGAGGGGGATTTACTCTTCTCTCTGAGGGGGATTTACTCTTCTCTCTCTCTCCGAGGGGGATGTACTCTGAGGGGGATTTACTCTCTGTCTCTGAGGGGGATTTACTCTCCCTCTTTCTGAGGTGGATTTACTCTCTCTGTCTGAGGGGGATTTACTCTTCTCTCTCTCTCCGAGGGGGATGTATTCTCTCTGAGGGGGATTTACTCTCTGTCTCTGAGGGGGATTTACTCTCTCTGTCTCTGAGGGGGTTTTACTCTCTCTCTCTGGGGGGGTTTACTCTCTCTGTCTCTGAGGGGGATTTACTCTCTCTGTCCATGAGGGGGATTTACTCCCTCTCTCTGAGGGGGATTTACTCTCTCTCATTCTGAGGGGGTTTATTCTCCCTCTCTCTGAGGGGGATTTACTCTCTCTGTCTCTGAGGGGGATTTACTCTCTCATTCTGAGGGGGATTTACTCTGTCTCTGAGGGGGTTTTACTCTCTCTCATTCTGAGGGGGATTTACTCTCTCTATCTCTGAGGGGGATTTTCTCATCCTTCTCTGAGGGGGATTTACTCTCTCTCTCATTCTGAGGGGGATTTACTCTCTCTCTCTGAGGGGGTTTTACTCTCTCGCTCTCTGAGGGGGATTTACTCTCTCTCTCTGAGGGGGATTTACTCTCATTCTGAGGGGGATTTACTCTCTCCTTCTCTGAGGGGGATTTACTCTCTCTCTCTGAGGGGGATTTACTCTCATTCTGAGGGGGATTTACTCTCTCCTTCTCTGAGGGGGATTTACTCTCTCTCTCTGAGGGTGATTTCCTCTCTGTCTCTGAGGGGGATTTACTCTCCCTCTTTCTGAGGTGGATTTACTCTCTCTCTCTGACGGGGATTTACTCTCTCTCATTCTGAGGGGGATTTACTCTTCTCTCTGAGGGGGATTTACTCTTCTCTCTCTCTCCAAGGGGGATGTATTCTCTCTGAGGGGGATTTATTCTCTGTATCTGAGGGGGATTTACTCTCTCTCTCTCTGAGGGGGATTTACTCTCTCTGTCTCTGAGGGGGATTTACTCTCTCCCTCTCTCTGAGGGGGATTTACTCTCTCTCTCTCTCTGAGGGGGATTTACTCTCTCTCTCTCTGAGGGGGATTTACTCTCTCTCTCTGTCTCTGAGGGGGTTTTACTCACTCTATGTCTCTGAGGGGGATTTACTCTCTCATTCTGAGGGTGATTTACTCTCTCTCTCTGAGGGGGATTTACTCTCTGTCTCTGAGGGGGATTTACTCTCTCTCTGAGGGGGATTTACTTTCTCTCTCTCTGAGGGGGATTTACTCTCTCTCTTTCTGCGGGGTATTTACTCTCTCTCTCCGAGGGGGATTTACTCTCTCTGTCTCTGAGGGGGATTTACTCTCTCTCTCCGAGGGGGATTTACTCTCTCTCTCTCTGAGGGGGATTTACTCTCTGTCTCTGAGGGGGATTTACTCTCTCTGTCTCTGAGGGAGATTTACTCTCTCTGTCTCTGAGGGGGATTTACTCTCTCATTCTGAGGGGGATTTACTCTCTCTCTCCGAGGGGGATTTACTCTCTCTGTCTCTGAGGGGGATTTACTCTCTCTCTGAGGGGAATTTACTTTCTCTCTCTCTGAGGGGGATTTACTCTCTCTCTCTCTCTGAGGGGGATTTACTCTCTGTCTCTGAGGGGGATTTACTCACTGTCTCTGAGGGGGATTTACTCTCTCTCTCTGAGGGGGATTTACTCTCTGTCTCTGAGGGGGATTTACTCTCTCATTCTGAGGGGGATTTACTCTCTCTCTCTCTGAGGGGGTTTTACTCTCTCTCTCTGAGGGGGATTTACTCTCTCTCTCTCTGAGGGGGTTTTACTCTCTCTCTCTGAGGGGGATTTACTCTCTCTCTCTCTGAGGGGGATTTACTCTCTCTCTCTCTGAGGGGGTTTTACTCTCTCTCTCTGAGGGGGATTTACTCTCTCTCTCTCTGAGGGGGATTTACTCTCTCTCTCTCTGAGGGGGATTTACTCTCTCTCTCTCTGAGGGGGATTTACTCTCTCTCTCTGAGGGGGATTTACTCTCTCTCTCTGAGAGGGATTTACTCTCTCTGTCTCTGAGGGGGATTTACCCTCTGTCTCTGAGGGGGATTTACTCTCTCTGAGGGGGATTTAATCTCTCTGGGTTGAATTTCCCCCTCCTGCCAGCAATGGGCTTTGTGGGGGGTGGGGCGGGGGATATGCTTTGATGACAAAGATCAGTTTACCAACGGCGAGAAGTTACAGTGGGAACCTGCAGCCCTGATACGATGGGTTACTGGCGGATTTCCTTTTCTACTGAAGCTCATCGGGATCCTCATTTGCATGTCATACGTGCCATTTAATACACCAACAGACTGGAATCGTCCCCCTACCCCCGGCAGAAAAAGGGACCTGGATCAGCACCTAAAGTACAGCAACTTGCAAGACAATGGACCAGGCGCTGGAAGGTGGGAATAGAATGGGTAGCTCGTAGTTTTTTTCTTGTTTGACCAGCGCAGACACTATGGGCTGAATGGCCTCTTCCTGTGCTGTAACTTTTCTGTGGTTTCTGTATCTTCTGCTCCACCAGCGGGAATTCACTTCGGCCTGATTCACGACTCGGCAAGTCTGGCATGCAAATGGCAAGAGAGTTAAGAGCTCTTACCTGAGGAACCGCAGAGCACTGGAGGAGCACGCCATGGAGAGGCCAGGGGAGGGCTGCTGAAAGACATGTCTCTGCATGGGGTGGGATGGGTGGGTGTTGCTCAGAGGGTGGGGTCAGTGGTGTCAAAGCTGTAATCTTGGGGGTCAGAGGCGAACCGAGGATACTGGTGGTAGGAGGGGACTGTAGGTGTGTGACGGGGCAGTGAGATGTGGTAGGGTGGGAGGGCGAGGGTCCAGGTATGGCGGGGGTAATTCTTGTTGCTGGCGTGGTGGGGGAAGGGGTGGGGGGGAGGTGAATGGTGGCATTGTTCATGGGGATAAGAATTTTCACCCTGATCTGGGCAGTGGGCAGGGTCAGGGTGGGCACACAGACTGTGACAGGTGTGGGCTCAGTGGGCAGGGAAGGCATTTGAAGGGTAACGGTCATGGGCTGTAGGGTGATGATGGGAGGTTCAAGGGCGCTTGGGGATGGGAGGGTGAATGTGACGCTGGAGGGGGTCGGTGGTGATGGGGGTTAGGGGGGGTGTTGCAGGAGGAGGGGAAAAGGTGTTGGACACGACCTGGAAGATGACACGCACCACCCTGAGGCACAGGCAGATCAGGATGTCAACCACCCTCAATGTCCAACAGAAAAACTTCTAGATTGGAGGCGGGTCATCAGGTGGGCAGAGTTAAAGGTCAGCGCAATTGGACAACTGAAAGAAAACCCTGATAATCTATCCTGACAAGGCAAATGTCCCTCTATAGGGCCTGGAGGGTAATAGAGGGAAGGGGAATAGTGAGAGCGGGGGTCTTCTCACACATGGCTCACATCAGCCCTGGAAAAGAGCAATGCCTCAATGTGAAACATTCGCAACAATCTTCAGCCAGAAGTGCCGAGTGGATGATCCATCTTGGCCTCCTCCGGAGGTCCCCAGCATCACAGATGCCAGTCTTCAGCCAATTCGATTCACTCCATGTGATATTAAGGAACAGCTGAAGGCACTGGATACTGCAAAGGCTATGGGCCCTTACAATATTCAGGTATTATTACTGAAGACTTGTGCTCCAGAACTTACTGCGCCCCTAGCCAAGCTGTTCCAGTACAGCTACAACACTGGCATCTACCTGGCTTTGTGGAAAATTGCCACGGTATGTCCTGTACACAGAAAGCAGGACAAATCCAACCCAGCCAATTACCGCCCCATCAGTCTACTCTCAATCATCAGTTAAGTGTTGGAAGGGGTCATCAACATTGCTATCAAACATCACTGGCTTAGTAATAACCTGCTCACTGATGCCCAGTTTGGGTCCCACCAGGGTCACTCAGCTCCTGACCTCATTACAGCCTTGATTCAAACATGGACAAAAGAACCGAACTCTCGAGGTGAGGTGAGAGTGACTGCCCTTGACATCAAGGCCGCATGTGACCGAGTGTGGCATCACTGGAGTCAATGGGAATCAGGGGGAAACCTCTCCACTGGCTGGAGTCATACCTAGCACAAAGGAAGATGGTTGTGGTTGTTGGAGGTCAATCATCTCAGATCCAGGGCATCACTGCAGGAGTTCCTCAGGGTAGTGTCTTAGGCCCAACAATCTTCAGCTGCTTCATCAATGACCTTCCTTCCATCATAAGGTCAGAAGTGGGGATGTTCGCTGATGATTGCACAATGTTCAGCACCATTCGCGATTCCTCAGATAATGAAGCAGTCCATGTCCAAATGCAGCAAGACCTGGACAATATCCAGGCTTGGGCTGACAAGTAGCAAATAACATTCATGCCACACAAGTGCCAGGCAATGACCACCTCCAACAAGAGAGAATCTAACCATTGCCCCTTGATATTCAATGACATTACCATCACTGAATCCCCCAGTACCAACATCCTGGGGGTTACCATTGACCAGAAACTGAACTGGACTAGCCATATAAATACTGTGGCTACAAGAGCAGGTCAGAGGCTAGGAATCCTGCAACAAGTAACTCACTCCTGAATCCCCAAAGCCTGTCCACCATAACAAGGCACAAGTCAGGAGTGTGATGGAATACTCCCCACTTGCCTAGATAAATGCAGCTCCCACAACACTCAAGAAACTTGCCACCATCCAGGACAAAGCAGCCCCCTTGATTGGCACCCCATCCACAAACATTCACTCTCTCCACCACCGACACACAGTAGCAGCAGTGTATACCATCTACAAGATGCACTGCAGGAATTCAGCAAGGCTCCTTCAACAGCACCTTCCAAACCCACAGCCACTACCATCTAGAAGGACAAGGGCAGCAGATAGATGGGAACACCACCACCTGGAAGTTCCCCTCCAAGTCACTCACCATCCTGACTTGGAAATATATCACCGTTCCTTCACTGTCGCTGGATCAAAATCTTGGAACTCCCTCTCTAACAGCTCTGTGGGTGTACCTACACCACATGGACTGCAGCGGTTCAAGAAGGCAGCTCACCACCACCTTCTCAAGGGCAATTAGTGAAGGGCAATAAATGCTGGCCCAGCCAGCGATGCCCACATCCCGTGAAGGAACAAAAGAAAATTAAATGGCATGATTCAGGGGAACCTGGACCCTCCCTGGTCCCCCTTGAATGGGGGGTTGGGGAGCTGCGGAATGCACACAGCCAATGACACAAGAGAAACCTTCGGGAAGTGCAATGATTCATATATTTTCAAATGCGCTAAAACTATATACAATGATTGTACACCTGTGCCACCAGTGTGAACTTAATACTTCTTAATTCTTTTTACTCTACCACTGCATTTAGGTGCGTTCCTGACATCCGCAGCAGCACTGGAGGCAGCCTGCTGACTACTGCGCCCTCTTGTCAGTGATGACTTTGGTGGGCATCCTCTGGAGGGCCACCATCTTCTTTGGGTCTCCTGCTCTGGGGCAGATGCACACTCAGCGGCCTCAGAGGCTGGAGCTGCTGGGGTCACAGGCAGAAGGGACTTGGGACTTGGAGCGTCCTGAGTCAAAGCCACAGTGGGGGTCTGCCAGACACTCCTCCTCCCTTTGGGTGCCTGATGGCCCCACCCTGACTCCTTGAGGAAAAGGGGCGTCTGGAGGGAGGTTGAGGTACCCTGTCCCCCTCTCGCCTAGCCACTGCACAAGCTTACCCATGGCTGGAACGAGGGGATGCAGGTCAGAGTGCATATCCAGTAGAAACTCCGCATTCTGTTGGACCAGGGGTCTCTATGGCACCCGCCATCGTCCCCGTGGAGACTTCCATGCGCTCACATGTCGAGCCATGACACCAGGGAGCAGGCGACGCACTCCTCTGCCTCGCGTGTAACTCTGCTGAGGGCCTCTGGCAGCTCTGCCCGATGTTCCCCTGTGTCACTTCTCCAGAGTCTTTCCCATGACCGCTTCCAATGGCTCATCATCTGGTTCAGACTTAGCAGAGGCCTCTTCTCTAGCAGCGCTCCAGGTACCAGAGACCTTGACTGTCACTGCCTCCGCTTGCTGTGAACACGTGTCGGTATGGTGACCACCAGAGTGTGAGCCTGAGCCTAAACTGGACAAGCGCGATCAAGACTAGCATTTTAAACTTAAATAAGGGCAATTATAAGGGCGCGAAAGCAGAGCCAGCTAAAGTGAACTAGCAAATGAGGTTAAGGGATAGGTCAATAGAAGTTCAGTGACAAACATTTAAAGGGATATTTCAAAATGCAGAGAATATGCATTCCAATGAGAAAAAAGAATTCCAAGGGGAGGGCCCATCATCCGTGTTTAACTAGAAAAGTTAAAGACAGTTTCAAACTTAAAGAAAAGCATATAATTACGCAAAGACGGGTGGCAGGTCAGGAGATTGGAAAGATTATAATGAACAGCAAAGAATGACAAAAAGATTACTAATGAGGGAAAAATTAGAGTACGAGAGAAAGCTAGTTAATAATATAAAGACAGATAGTAAGAGTTTCTATAGGTATTTAAATAAGAAAAGAGTTAACAAGGTGAACGTTGGCCCTATAGAGAGTGTGTCCAGGTAATTGATAATGGAAAGTAGGGAGGCGGTGGACAAATGAAACAGGTACCTCACTTCAGTCTTCACTATAGAGGACACAAGGGACATCCCGGAAATATCTGTAAATCAGGAAATGGAAGGGAGGGAAGAACTCGGGAAATTTACAATCACCAGAGAAATGGCATTGAGCAAATTGTTGGGACTCCGGGCTGACAAATCCCCAGGTCCGGATGGACTTCACCCTAAGGTCTAGAAACAGGTGGCTAGTGAAGTAGTTAATGCACTGGTTTTAATTTTCCAAAATTCCCAAGGTTCGGAAAAGGTTCCATTAGATTGGAAAATAACCAATATTCAAAAGGGTGGGGAGACAAAAAGCAGGAAACTATAGGCCAGTTAGCCTAACATCTGTCATAGGGAAAATGTTAGAAGCTATTATTAAAGATGTTTTAGCAACATGGTTTTGTGAAATCATGTTTAACCAATTTATTGGAGTTCTTTGAAGGAGTCACATGTGCTGTGGATAAAGGGAAACCAGTGGATGTACTGTACTTAGATTTTCAGAAGGCATTTGATAAAGTGCCACATCAAAGGTTATTGCAGAAAATAAAAGCTCATGGTGTAGGGGGTAACATATTGGCATGGATAGAAGATTGGCTAGCTAACAGGAAGCAGAGAGTTGGCATGAATGGGTCTTTTTCTGGTTGGCAGAATGTGAAGAGTGGTGTTCCCCAGGGATCAGTGCTGGGGCCTCAACTTTTTACAATTTATATAAATGACTTGGATGAAGGGACGGAAGGAATGGTTGCTAAATTTGCTGACAACACAAAGATAGGTAGGAAAGTAAATTCTGAAGAGGATGTAAGGGGGTTACGAAGTGACATAGATAGGTTAAGTGAGTGGGCAAAGATCTGGCAAATGGTGTATAATGTGGGCAAATGTGAAATTGTTCATTTTGGCAGGAAGAATAAAAAGGAAGCTTATTATCTAAATGGTGAGAGATTGCAGAGCTCCGAGACTCAAAGGGATCTGGATGTCCTAGTGCATGAATAGTACATGAATTAACAAAAGGTTAATATGCAGGTACAGCAGATAATTAGGAAAGCTAATGGAATGTTATCATTTATTGTGAGGGGAATTGAATACAAAAGTAGGGAGATTATGTTTCGGATGTACAGGGCATTGGTGAGACCACATCTGGAGTATTGTGTACAGTACTGGTCTCCTTATTTAAAGAAAGATGTAAATGCGTTAGAAGCAGTTCAGAGGAGGTTTACTAAACTAATACCAGGAAACGGGCGGGTTGTCTTATGAGGAAAGGCTGGACAGGTTAGGCTTGTATCCACTGGAATTTAGAAGAGTAAGAGGTGATTTAATTGGAACTTTTAAGATCCTGCGGGGTCTTGACAGGGTGGATGTGTAGAAGATGTTTCCTCTTGTGGGAGAATCTAGAACTAGGGGTCACTGTTTAAAAATAAGGGGTCACCCATTTAAGACAGAGATGAGGAGAAATTTTTACTCTGAGGGTTGTGAGTCTTTGGAACTCTCTTCCTCAAAAGGCGGTGGAAGCAGAGTCTTTGAGTATTTTTAAGGCAGAGGTGGATAGATTCTTGGTAAGCAAAGGGGTGATAGGTTATTGGGGGTGGGCAGGAATGTGTGGTTGAGGTTACATTCAGATCAGTCATTGAATGGCGGAGCAGGATCAAGGGGCTGAGTGGCCTACTCCTGCTCCTAATTCGTATGTTTGTATATCACCCACCGAGATGTGTGTCTCTGGGCAGTGGAGGGCCATGGCCCAGAGGGCAGTCTCCAGGGAGGCAACGCTGAAGCAAAGGGCTGGTGCCTGGTGCCCTCCTGAGGCCACCTCAGTGCCCTGAAGTTCTGGCGTGATGAATCGCTGGCTCCCAGCGCCCAGACATGACAGTGGGGCACGCAACCTGCTGCCCGCCCTGCCATGAGACGCATCGTGAACATGCGCATGCATAATTAATTAGGTGGGCAACACATGACTGTATAACGGCCCGTCCCGCTCATCAGCGGGGAACACTCCAGCTTCCCGCTCCCACCACCAAACCTATGGCAGGAGGGGGAAATTCTGTCTTCTCTCTCTGAGGGGGTTTTACTTTCTCTCTCTCTCTCTCCCTCTCTCCCTCTCTCTCTCCCTCTCCCTCTCTCTCTCTGTCAGGGGGATTTATTCTCTCTCTCTCTGTCTCTCTCCCTCTCTCTCTCCCTCTCCCTTTCTCTCTCTGTCAGGGGAATTTATTCTCTCTCTCATACAGCCATAGAGTCATAGAGGTCTACAACACAGGAAAAGGCCCTTCAGCCCATCAAGTCTGCGCTGGTCAACAGGTACCTAACTATTCTAATCCCATTTTCCAGCACTAGGCCCATAGCCTTGTATGCCATGGCATCGCAAGTGCACATCCAAATACTTCTTAAATGTTGTAAGGGTTTCTGCCTCTACCACCCTTTCACTCTTTCTCTCTCTCTCTCCATTTGGGGGATTTACTCTTTCTCTCACTCTGAGGGGGGTTTACTCTCTTTCCCTCCCTCTCTCTCTCTGAGGGGGATTTACTCTCTCTCTGTGATGGGGATTTACTCTCTCCCTCTCTCTGTAGCAGGGGTTTACACTCACTCTCTGTCTGTGAGGAGGGCTTACTCTGTCTCTGGGCAGGATTTCCCAATCCCGCCAGCAGTGTGAATTGTGACAGGCGGGGTCGGAAGATCTAGCAGGAGGCCAGAATTCAGTTTCCCAATATCTTCCTCACCTGACTTTCACGGCGAGACGCCTTTCCCATTCGCCAATGTGACGAATGTGTTTTACATCTGGTGTATGCTGGTTAACAGGGCAACAGACCAGAATCCTGTGCCCCCGTGAAATATTCCACCCCGCCAGTGGAGGTTGACGCTGTTCAGTTACCCGACTCGACAAACGTGGCGTATACCCAGTGAGGGAGAGCTCTTGGACCAACCTGCCACTGGGCGCTGCCTTCCCCAGTCGCACTGCTTTTCCCATGGGTTCCGGCAGTGTCTTGAGCAGCGGATGGCACACACACAAAGGAAGGGCGGGTGCAGATGGCAAAGTCCAAGGGGGTCGGGTTGGTGTGGAAGGCTCGGTGGGGGGTGGGGTTAGGTGTGGGAGGTGAAGTCCAGGGGCAGGGGTGTGTGGTGGGTGTGGAAGGCTCGGTGGGGGGTCGGGTTAGGTGTGGGAGTGAAGTCCAGAGGCAGGGGTGTGTGGTGGGTGTGGAAGGCTTGGTGGGGGGGCAGGGTTAGGTGTGGGAGGTGAAGTCCAGGGGCAGGGGTGTGTGGTGGGTGTGGAAGGCGATGTGAAAGCTGTGGGGGGTAGTTGTCCAGGGAAGGGGAAGTCTGCAAGGGGCAGGGAGGGTCTGGGGAAGTGCGGGGCCTGGCGTGTTATAGGGTGGGTTGTGTTGAGCCAATATCAGAGCCCTGAGGGGGCAAACTGCAGGTGCTGCTGTTCCGAGGGGGCGGTTACAGTGACAGGTAGGCTGCGGTCGGGTGGGAGGGTGAAGGTTCGTGTTTCTCGGGTGCAGTGTTGATTGGGAGGGTCATGGGGGTGGACAAGAAAGGTTGAACGGATGAGGAGAGTGGGCAGGGCCAGGGTGAGCGTGGTAACGGTGACCGGTGTGGGCTCCGCGGGGAGGGAAGACATGTGCAGGGTTATAGTTATAGTGTCCAGGGTAATGGGGCAGGTTCAAGGGTTACAGAGGGAAGGTTGAAGGTGACGCTGGGGGCTCAGTGGTGATGGCGGAGCAGGAGGGGGGCAGTTGGTAAGAGATGAGGGAGGATTAAAGGTTCTGGAGCAGGTGTGAAAAGTGATACGTGCCATCTGCTCACAAAGGCAGCTCAGTCGCCGGGCAACACCCTCGATGCCCCAATGCAAAAAGTCAGGTGGGGGGAGGGGCTTCTCGGGTGAGTGGTGCTCAAGGTCAGCAAAACTGGACAATTAAAGGGACACTGTAATAATAACGGGGCTGTGATAGCTGTGGTCATTGGAAATCCTAGCCGTATGGTGAAGCCCACAAGGCAGCAGGTCTGGCCCAGAGGGTTGTTAAAGCCACGAGATCCCAGCAAGGTGTGTGGAGCGGCTGCTCATTCTGAGCCATTAGCCCTAGGCTCCAGTCAGGTCAAGGGATGAAGGGAGAGAAGTGGGGGGTGGATGTTCACAAGGGGCATGCTGGTGAATGGCAGCCAACTCACAACTGTAAACCTCCACCCTCCCAGGTTCCTGGTCATGCCTGATAAGGGCTCGTGTGTTTCGTCTTTCTATTATGATAGGGCAAAGGTCTCTCCAATAATCTCGAGGGCACTGGAGGTAAGTGGAATCGTGTGAGAGGGCGGCTTCTCACACATGACTCTCATCCCCCTTGTCAAAGATCGACATCTCCAAGCGTAGGCATGTAATAAGGGGCAGGACACCCATCCCTGGTCCTCCAGGGTGTCCTTCACCTGGAAGGGAGGGAGTGCACACGAACATTAAAGCAACCAACAGAAAGAAGGAACCCAGGAACTTTCCAAACAGTGCAAGTGAACATATATTTACAAGTGCCCAAACTATATACAGCGATTGTACACCTGTGCCACCAGTGTGCATTCAGAAGTTCTGAACCTCCCTAATCCTACAGTTATGTCTGGGTGCATTCCCGACATCTGCAGCAGAGGTGGAGGCAGCCTGCTGACTGCTACGCCCTGATGTCTGTGATGACCCTTGGCTGACGTCCTCTGGAGGTCCGAGGCCTGGAGAGCCCTGGCCTATTCTGGGCCTCCTGTTCAGGGGCTGGTGCACCCTTTTCGGCCGGAGCAGCTGGAGCTGACTGGGTCACAGGCACAGGGTCCTGGGGATGTCCTGCGTGGACGCCCCTGGGGTGTCCAGCTGATGCTCCTCCTCCTTATGGGTGCCCAAGGGCCCCTCCCTGACTCCTTGAGGAGAAGGAGCGCCTGGAGGGAGATCGAGCTGCCCCGTCCACTTCTCACGTAGCTGCTGCTGGAATGCAGCATGTCTGCAGTGGTGGTATGCAGTCCGAGTGCATTTCCAGCAGAAACTCTGCGTTCTGCTGGACCTGGGTCTCCATGGCAACCGCCATCTTCCCCATGGAGACTTTGATGTTCTCACATGACAGAACCATGACATCAGAGAACATGCAACCAGACTCCTCCACCTCTTGTGCCACTCTGTTGAGGGCCTCTGACACCCTTGACTGATGTTCCTGAGCTTCTCTTTGTATCTCCAGCATTTTCTCAATGGCTCGTTATTGGACTCTGACTTAGCAGGGGCCTGGCCTCTAGCAGTCCTCTGAGTGCCAGAGACCTTGGCTGTCCCTGACCCCGCCTGCTGTGGACACACGTCTGCGAAGTGGCCACCAGAGTGTGAGCCCGAGAGTCCACCAGATTTACGAACCACCGAGGCGTGTGTCTCTAGGCTGCTGGAGGGTGCAGGTGAGCTCCACAGGTGAGAACTCTTCTTCCTCCGAGGAGCCCTGGGAGCTGGAATTTTTTCTGCCCCCCCCACCCCACACACCCCCCTGCTTGCTGGAACCTGGAATGGAGAACGGAGAGAATGAGTGACAGTCTGGGATGGTTCAAACATTGCACGCATCAATCACCTTGAATTTCCAAAGGACTAAGAATAATGCACCCTCGCTCACAGGATTCTTGGGGGGGGCCGATCTCGCCATCAGCACAAGCATGGTCTCTAGCCTCGTCCACCGGCCCGGCAGCCTGCTGCTCGAATGCAGTGAGGGGTCGCAGCTCCGGCATTCCCACCTCCCAGCTTCACCCTCTCCCTCCTCTTGCGGACGGCCTTCTCCTGCATAAAAACAGATGGAAACATAAAAAATAGGAGCAGGAGTAGGTCATACGGCCCTTCGAGCCTGCTCTGCCATTCAGTATGATCATGGCTGATCCTGTCTCTCAGCGCCGTACACCCGCTCTCTCCCCATACACCTTGATGCTGGATGGATGGATTGTAAGTAAGTCTGATGGAAGAGCAGGTCAGTTGGTTGCTAATTCTGTGGCTACTAACTGACCTCCTGACTCCCCAAAGCCTGACCATGTACAAGGCAGATGTCAGGAGAATGATGAAATACTCTCCTGTTGCCTGCATGAGTGCAGTGCCAGAAAGACTTAACAGGCTATTCAGCATCCAGGGCAAAGCAGCCCGCTTGACTGGCACCCCATCCACCACCTTCAACATTCAGTCCCTCCACAATCGACGCAGAGAAGCAGCAGTGTGTGCCATGGACAAGATGTATCGCAACAACTCACCAAGGCTCCTCTGATATTGTCTTCCAAACCCACGAGCTCTACCAGCTAAATGGGCAAGGGTAGCAGGCACATGGATACAGCAGCGCCTGCTGGTGGCCCTCCACTCCACGCACCATGGCTGTCCCTTCACTGTGACTGGGTCAAAATCCTGCAGTTGCCTCCATAACAGCACATGGGCTGCAATGGTTTGTGAAGGCAGTACCCCATCGCCTTCTCAAGGCATTTTGGGATGGCAACAAAACTGTTGGCCTAGACAGTGACGCCCATGTCTTCAACCCTTACATAGGTGCTACGACCCCAGCTAATGTTAATACTGGACAAGTCAGATCCCAGAGTGAAACCTGGCTTGATAGAATCTTACGTTTTTCTTAGAAACCGTGGAGGAAAGTTGCTGAACAAATCCACAGGAGTCTGCTGATGAACTTTTAATACAAAGAATAAAACATTTATTAAACAAGAAAAGTAAACTATATTGCACCAGACAAAAAGTTGGCAAGATCTCAATACAAATGCAAGAAGATGATTCAAATTCCTACTATTGCTAAATGCAGTAATATCTGTACAGACACATAAACCAGTGAAGAGTTACCACTAGCTTGGCACAAAGGCTTCTCACTTGGGACTGGCACAGTTGCAAATGGTTTTCTTCCAGTGAATTCCTGAGCATTCACTTGACACTCCTCACCCAACTTGTATCTCTCCCTGAGACACCCCAAAAATCACACTCTAAACTCACTGTTCCTTCAACTGTAGAGCAAACAAATTAGTTCCCTAAACTCAGTCTTCCAGTAGCACCTCTGCTAAACTGATCGCTTTACTGAGTCCCATAACTGATTATCCAGTTAACCACTGTCCCACTAGCCTTGCAGGTTTCCTTCTCAAAGAGCTTACAAAATCCCTGTCTTCTCTCTCCGACATACACACTGAACACATCCTCTCTACTTCAGGTTTTACTGTGTCTGTGTCACTGTTGCTAGGCTACAGTAAAGCTTTTCTCTTTTTCCCCCTTTTTTAACTGAACTTTCAACTCCTTTTAACCCATCTCTTTAACTTCAGGGGTTGTAAAACCTCATTAAAAATGTATATATACAAACAAACCCAAAACACCTTACCTTTAGTGAGGATTCTATGCAGACTTGCAGGCACCAGGACTCACAAACAACGTAAATGAACTGAAACCATTTTACTTTTCTTAACGCACAAATATATAAATATACATTCAACTTAAATATTATAAGTTAATGAACCTTCTTCACAGAAAAAAAATGAAAAGGCACCTTTAAGAGATGGTTTCATTTTTTATTAAACAATCCCCCCTTATCACTATCTCTATCTTGCTTATACAGTCCTTACTCTAGCAGTAACAATCTATTTACATCAAATATACAAGGATTCTTGACTTTTCAATAAAAATTATATTTCACACAAATCCATTCTGATTACGACATCCATGTTCCTCCACATTTAAACTCTTGATAAAGCATCTGCTACGCTATTGTCTCTTCCCGCTACAGGACTAATTTTCAAATTATACAGTTGTGGCATTAACCTCCAATGAAATAGACTCAGATTCTTGGTATGAAACTTTGCTAAAAAGGTTAAAGGATTATGGTCCAGACACACAATAGTCTCTGCAGAGTTGTTAGAGATGTAGATTTCATAATGTGTAGAGCCAACACCAAACTCAAAGTCTCTTTTTCCCACAATTGAATAATTTTGTTGGCACGAATTCAACTTCTGAGAATAGTAACTAACTGGCTGTTTGGTCCCCATCTCGTCCTCCTGTAATAAAACTGCACCAACGCTTACGTCACTGGCATCGTCTGCTTAAATGGTTTAGCGTAACCTGGTGCTGCTAAAACCGCTGCAGTAGTCAATACACTTTCAAGCTGTCAAAGGCACTCTAACACTTCCCTATCCATTCAAATTTCTTGCCTTTTTTAATGAGTTTGTCGGGGAGCCACTACAGTAAGCTGAAATTCTGAACAAACTTCTGATAGAATCCCCTCATGCCTATGTACCGCAAAATCTTTCGTTTTGTCTTAGGCACTGGAAAATCCAAAATAGCCTTTATCTTTGTTTCTCTGGATGCTACTTGGCATTGTCCCACAGTGTGGCCCAAATAAGTTGCTTTCACTCTCAGAAATTCACTTTTTGCCAAGTTTATGATCAAATTAGCCCTTTGTAACCGATCAAACAATTCGTTCAAGAGTTGTAAATGTTCCTCCCAGGTTTGGCTGAACGCAACCAAATCATCAGTAGAAACCACAGTTGTATAATCTTTCAATGACCTTGTTGGTTAATCTTTGTAAAGCCACTGGTGCATTCTTCATTCCGAAAGGCATTGTTGACCTTACAGTGATAAAGCCCATCCGGGGTTATGAAGCTGATATTTCTTTGGCTGTATTAGTCAATGGAACTTGCCAATATCTTTTCAATAAATCAATTTTTATAATGAACATTGCCTGTCCAATCTTCCCAAAACAGTCTTCTAACTGTGGAATTGGTATGATTCCACCTTTGTTGCCGCAGTAACTTTGCGATTATACCTAATCGCTGCAACCCATCTGGTCGGCACCATTATAATAGGTGAGCTCCAGCTACTGTGATTTGGTTCAATAATGTCATTATCCATCATGAACTTGATCTCTTGCCTCACTTGGGCTAACTTCTCAGGACTGAGTCTGTAAGGATGTTGCTTTATGGGTGACATATCCCCTACATTAACATCATGTATGGACAAAGGTGTTTTCCCTGTCCTATTCATACAAATCGATTCATGAGTTTGTAATAGCTTTCATAAGTCACCTGGACAGTTCCTGGAAGAGAGCTTAATATTACTTCTAAGTTTTTAAGCACCTCCGTATTATCCAATCTGATTGCCAGAGGGCCAACTTTAGAATTTTTGACTTCTGATTCATTCTCAGAGTGTTCTGATATTTTTTATTTCACTCTCTGCTTCTTTTACCACTGTAAATACACTCCTGTACTGACTATAATATTTCTTTAACGTATTAATGGGACACACTCGCTGACTCTTCCTCCTATCTGGAGTACTCACTATATAAGTTACATCAATGATTTTTGATTTGATAAGGTCCAGTGAACCTCGCTTTTAATGAATCACCAGAGACAGGTAACAACACTAACATCGTGTCCCCAGTGACAAAATTTCGAGATTTTGGCATTTTTATCTGCTCTAACTTTCATTTTCGAATGCTTGCTGGCCAACTCACACACTTTGGTTAATCTCTCCTGAAAATTTGACACCTAAGTCAGAAGCATAGTTTCAGAACTTTGGTTTATAAATTTTTCCTTAATTAATTTGAGTGGTCCTCTCACCTCATGCCCATATATCAGTTCAAAAGGACTAAATCCTGTTGATTCATTAAGGGCATCCCAAATGGCAAACAGTAAAAATGGATTTCTATATCCCAATCATTAGGACATTCCTGACAATAAGCTTTAATCATGGGCATTAAAGTTTGATGCCATTTTTCTGATGCTCCTTGTGACTGTGGATGATAAGATGAATGCTTAAATTGTTTTATTCCCAAGCTATTCGTTATTTCTTTGAATATTTGCAACATAAAATTTGAACCTTAACCTGATAGTATTTCCTTAGGTAATCCATACATTGTAAAAAATTGAACTAACCTTTCCACTCTCACTTTTGCCGTAATTTTCCCCAGAGGCACTGCCTCAGGAAATCTTGTTGAAACATCCATAATTGTTAAAAGATATTGATTCCCACTTCTGGTTTTAGGTAGGGGTCCTACACCATCTATTAAGACCCTGCTAAATGGTTCTTCAAACACTGGTATCAGATTTAAGGGTGCAGACTTAATTGATGATTAGGATTTCCCCACTGTTTGACATGTATGGCATCCCCACTGTTTGACATGTATGGCATCCCCACTGTTTGACATATATGACATCCCCACTGTTTGACATGTATGACATGTCTGGCAGAATTTAATCATATCTTTATGCAGTCCTAGCCAATAGAAATGTTTCAGTATTTTAGCCTGTGTTTTCCTAACCCCGAAATGACCGGCCATTGGAATTTTGTGAGCCGCTCGTAAAATTTTGTTACAATACTCAGAAGAAACTCCCATTTGATGAACTACTGCCCGTTCCTTATTGGCTGGTATTTGAGGTGGTCTCCATTTCCTTATTAGCACGTTGTCTTTTAAATAATAACACTCGGGTATTGGTTCTGATTCAGTCTCTGAGTAGGCTGTACAGCTCTCTCAACTCAGGGTCAGCCTGTTACATTTCTACTAAAGAAGGTGGGCTAACATGTCAGCCTCATTTTCTTTACCTTCCTCCTTTTTGTTCACGTTTTCGAAAATAGTGTCAGGTAACTGAATTTCTACGTCATCTCCCCTTTCTCATAGATTCTTCCTCTTCCTGTATAATTTTATGGGCCTGAGACCTGGTCACGACACAGTCAGGAAACAATCCAAAATGGTCGCCGCGTAGCATCTCAGTCTCTTTCACTTCCACCGGTTCTTCCAAAACCCTCGGTGAAGATAATAGTTTTGAGCCAGCCAAATCATTCCCCAAGATAAAAGCAATTCCTGCTACAGGCATTTTTTGCAGTACTCCAACTGGAACCTCTCCATTTACCAAATCACTCTTTAATCAAACTCTATATAATGGAACTGGTTTATAGCATCCGTGGATACCTCCAATTAATATTTTTTCCTTCATTAACCTCGCTGAAAGACAAATTGCATCATCAGACGGCATCAGTGACTGACTCGCTCCAGCGTACTCAATATCTTCACTGGTTTACCTCCTTGATTCGAAGAATAAGGGGATACCTCTCCTCTATAAACAAAATCTTTAAACCCTTCCATAATTTGTTTTTCCAAATTTACTTGACTAGTCTGAGGAATTATCTCTACCTCTCTACTCCTGTTTTTTTCTGTGTCTGTGTCACTGGGTCACTATCACTAGACAACAGTAAAGCTTTTCCATTTCCCCCTTATTTTTTTTACTGAACTTTCAAGCCTTTTTAACCCATCTCTTTAACCTCAGGGCTTGTTAAACCTCATTATGAAATGTGTATATACAAACAAAGGCAAAAGACCTGACCTTTAGTCAGGTGTATATCCAGACTCACAGGCACTAAGACTCATAAACAACCTACTGAAACTGAAACCATTTTACCTTTCTTAACACACAAATATATAAATATTCAACTTAAAAATTATAAATGGTTCATAATAAGGTCCAATCAGCACACACAGCAGGCAGGCAGGCTTATCATCTGTATTGGCCTCCATCCTGCGCAGTCTGTCCTTCTGTCTTTATGCAGGACAAGATCACCCACGACAACAGGGAGAGATCCCAGACCGGGCGGAGGATGCGGAGATCAGGCCACTCACCCCCTGCAGGTGGCAGAGCTGACCACGAGGACAGAGACTGTTCCTGCACCGAAGGCCAGATCGATGTCTCCCAACAAGCCAGTGAGGGTCCATCCAGTAGTCTTCGCCCACCCTCCAAAACTGTGAGTGCTCTTTGCTGTAGGTGAATCTCCAGCCAATCTACCAATTATATTCTCTCCATTACGGCCACCAGCAAGAAAAGAGGGAGACACACAGCCAACCCTCTAACCGCACACCACCTCGGACGAAGATCCTGAGGACCCACTAGATGTCAAGCCTTCACTGCGTTCACCTGCACCCTCAACCAGCGCAGAGGCACACACCTCAATGGGACCTCAGGGCGGGATTTTGCAGCCCTGCCCACCGCCAGGATCGTCCAATCCCGCCAAAAGTCAATAGCTTTTTGGCTGGGCCGCCGAATCTCCCATGGCGTATCCCTGGGCCGCCGAATCTCCCATGGCGTATCCCTGGGCCGCCGAATCTCCCATGGCGTATCCCTGGGCCGCCGAATCTCCCATGGCGTATCCCTGGGCCGCCGGATCTCCCATGGCGTATCCCTGGGCCGCCGGATCTCCCATGGCGTATCCCTGGGCCGCCGGATCTCCCATGGCGTATCCCTGGGCCGCCGGATCTCCCATGGCGTATCCCTGGGCCGCCGAATCTCCCATGGCGTATCCCTGGGCCGCCGAATCTCCCATGGCGTATCCCTGGGCCGCCGAATCTCCCATGGCGTATCCCTGGGCCGCCGGATCTCCCATGGCGTATCCCTGGGCCGCCGGATCTCCCATGGCGTATCCCTGGGCCGCTGAATCTCCCATGGCGTATCCCTGGGCTGCCGAATCTCCCATGGCGTATCCCTGGGCCGCCGAATCTCCCATGACGTATCCCTGGGCCGCCAGATCTCCCATGGCGAATCCCTGGGCCGCTGGATCTCCCATGGCGTATCCCTGGGCTGCCGAATCTCCCATGGCGTATTCCGTCACAACAGGGCCAGGAAATCCCAGCCTTAGTTTTAGAGCAGGCTCGGTGTCACCATCTGGTGAGCACAGCACAGATTCGGGTCCACGGCAGACGGAGGCAGCGACATCCAAGCTCACTGACACTCGGAGGACTGCTGGGGATCAGGCTCCTGCTGAGTCCAAGTCCAATGGCCAGCCTCTGGAATTGGCCCTTAGAGAAATGTTGGATCTCCAAAGGCAGGCAGGGCTGTCAGACACCATCAGCAGCTTAGAATGGAAAATGGAGAAGTCTGTCCACGTCCTGCCTGATGTAGTAGCGCCGACATGCGAGCACATTGAGGTTACCATTGGAAACATGGCATCCACCATGGAGGCCCTGGTCCAGCAGTTTGTGCTGGATATGTGTTCGGACCTGCACACCATTGTTATAGCCATGAGTGGGATCCATCAGTGCCTATGTGAGAGGGGGATGGGGCACCTCGATCTCCCTCTAGGAGCCCCTTCTACTCAAGGAATCAGGGAGAGGCCTCGGGCACCCATAGGGAGGAGGACCATCAGCCGGACACCTCAGGGCAATTCACCCAGAACTCATAGAGTCATAGAGGTCTACAGGACAGAAAAAGGCCCTTTGGCCCATCAAGTCTGCGCTGGTCAAACAAGTGCCTAACTATTCTAATCCCATTTTCCAGCACTAGGCCCACAGCCTTGTATGCCATGGCATCGCAAGTGCACATCCAAATACTTCTTAAATGTTATGAGGGTTTCTGCCTCTACCACCCTTTCAGGCAGTGAGTTCCAGATCCCCACCACCCTCTGGGTGAAAAAATTCTTCCTCATATCCCCTTTAAACCTCCTGCCCCTTACCTTAAATCTATGCCCCTTGGTTATTGATCCCTCCACCAAGGGGAAAAATTCCTTCCTGTCTACCCTATCTATGCCCCTCATAATTTTATACACCTCAGTCATGTCCCCCCTCAATCTCCTCTACTCCAGGGAAAATAACCCCAGTCTATCCAATCTCTCCTCATAACTAAAACTCTCCAGCCCAGGCAACATCCTGGTAAATCTCCTCTGCACTCTCTCTGGTGCAATCACATCCTTCCTATAATGCAGATTCCAGGACTGCACGCAATACTCTAGCTGTGGCCTAACCAGCGTTTTATACAGTTCCAGCATAACCTCTCTGCTCTTATATTCTGTGCCTCGGCTAATAAAGGCAAGTATCCCATATGCCTTCTTAACCACATTATCTACCTGTCCTGCTACCTTAAGGGCCTAGGTCCCTCTGGTCCTTAGAACTTCCCAGGGTCCTACCATTCATCATGTATTCCCATGCTTTGTTTGTCCTGCCCAAGTGCATCACCTCACACTTATCCGGATTAAATTCCATTTGCCACTGATCAGCCTATCTGACCAGCCCTTCTGTATCCTCCTGTAATCTAAGGCTATCCACCTCACTATTTACCACCCCACCAATTTCCGTGTCATCCGCGATCTTACAGATCAACCCTCCTATATTCAAGTCTAAATCGTTTATACAAACAGCAAGGTACCCAACACCGATCCCTGTAACCCCAGTGGACACAGGCATCCAGTGACAAAAACACTCCTCAGTCATCAGTCTCTACTTCCTGCCACTCAGCCAATTCTGGATCCAATTTGCCAAATTGCCTTGGATCCCACGGGCTCTTACACTCATTATCAGTCTCCCATGTGGGACCATAACAAAAGCCTTGCTGAAGTCCAAGTAGACTATGTCAAATGCATTGCCCTCATCTACACACCTGGTCACCTCTTCGAAAAATTCAATCAAATCGGTCAGACATGACCTCTTCTTAACAAAACCATGGTGACTGTCCTTGATTAATCCCTGCCACTCCAAGTGTAGATTAATTCTGTCCCTCAGAATTGCTTCCAATAGTTTCCCCACCATTGAAGTTAGACTGACTGGCCTGTAGTTCCTTGGTTTATCCCTTCCTCCCTTCTTGAGTACCACATTGGCTGTCCTCCAGTCCTCTGGCACCTCTCCTGTGGCCAGAGAGGTATTGAAAATTATTACCAGCGGCACTGCTATCTCCTCCCTTGCCTCACTCAACAGCCTGGGATACATTTCATTCAGGCCTGGAGATTTATCTACTTTTAAGCCTGCCAGACCACTTAGAACCTCCTCCCTTTCTATGCCAATTTCTTTAATTATATCACAGTCTTTCTGCCTGATTTCCATACCCACGCTGTCCCTCTCACTTTTGAACACCAACACAAAGTATTCATTTAGAACCCTACCTACGTCTTCCGCCTCCACACACAAATTACCACAATGGTCCCTAATGGGCCCTAACTCTTTCCCTAGTTATCCTCTTACTCTCAATGTACTTGTAAAATAACTTTGGATTTTCCTTTATTTTACCTGCCAATGTTTCTTCATGCCCCCTTTTTGCTCTCCTAATTTCCTTTTTAAGTTCCCCCCTACACATTCTATACTCCTCTAGGGCTTCTGGTGTTTTGAGCCCTCGGTATCTGCCATAAACCTCCCTTTTTCTCTTTATTCAATCCTGTATATCCCTCGACATCCAGGGTTCTCTGGATTTGTTGGGCCCCCCCTTTGTCTTTACTGGGACATGTTGGCCCTGTGCTCTCCCTATTTCCTTCTTGAATGAGTCCCACTGCTCTGACGCAGATTTACCTAAAAGCAGCAGCTCCCAGTCCACTCTGGCCAAATCATATCTGACCTTATTAAAATCGGCCTTCCCCCGATTTGGAACTCTGATTTCTGGCCCATCCTTGTCCCTTTCCATAACAACCTTGAATCCAACAGAGTTATGATCACTACCTGCAAAATGCTCCCCATTGATACCTCTACCACTTGCTTGGCTTCATTCCCTAAAATTAAGTCCAGGCCCTATTCTTGTAGGACCTTCTACTCCTGGATGCTGTTTAAGAATTCCACTCCCTCTAAACCTATCACACTATGACTAACCCAGTTAATGTTGGGGAAGTTGAAATCCCCAACTATTACTACCCTATTATTTTTACACTTCTCTGAAATTTGCCTACATATCTGCTCTTCTATTTTTCTCTGACTGTTTGGGGGCCTGTAGTACACTCCCAGCAATGTGATTGCTCCTTTTTTGCTTTTCAGTTCTATCCATATGGCTTCATTTGGGGAGCCTTCTAAGATGTCATCCCGCCTTACTGCTGTAATTAATTCCTTGATCAATATTGTGTTACCCCCTCCTCTTTTACCTCCTGTATCGCCTGAAGACCCTAAATCCTGGAATATTGAGCTGCCAATCCTGCTCCTCTCTCAACCATGTCTCTGTGACAGCAATGACACCATATTTCCATGTGTGCCCTCAATTCATTTGCCTTATTCATCAGACTCCTTGCATTAAAATAAATACCATACAATCTTGCCAAGCTCCCTTGTGCCTATAATTTCTATAACTCTCCAGGGCTTTTCAGCCGCTCCAAATCACTTTGTTTATGAGGGGTTTTACGCTCTCACTCTGAGGGGGATTTTCTCCCTCGGTCTCTCTCTCTATCTCTCTCTCCCTCTCTGTGAGGGATTTCCTCTCTCCCTCCTTTTAAGGGGTGTAGTGACATCCCTATGCTCTCTATATGTAACACAAATGAAATACGTGGATCCTGTTTGTTTGAGGATCTGTGTTGGGGTTTATTTACAGATAATTCAATACAAGCAGTGGAGCAATCTCTAGACACATCCTGTTGTCTAGGGTACTACACTGCAGAGAGAGACTGTGGCTCCTGGTCACATGATGACATCCACGTACCTGGCTCATCTGCATGTTGAGCTTCTTAAAGGGATGTCAATCTTAAAGCGATATTACAACATCCCTTTTTATCCCAAAGATAAATCTCGTACGTTACAAGTGAGATAGATAGACACTGAGTAACAGGCAAACTTAGTTATACAGAGATAGGGATTGTAAGCTTAATGAGGACAGAAATAATTGACTGTAAAATTTACGGGTTTCACAGTCTAGGAATCCATATATCGTTTGTCCATTCTGCCAGACCTTGTTACAATGTAACCTTCTGGAGATGTGGACTTCACCCTTGGCTGTTCTGGGTTCACAGACGTGTTGTCGGTGTGTTGGTTGCTGTTATGGTGTTCCACCCCATTGTCGTCATCTGGGTCTGTTCCTTCGTGTTGGCTGCATACAATTGGCGTGCTGTGCATTTCTCTTAGTTTGCTTCTGTTCCTCCTTAATGTTGCTCCATTGGATGCTGAGACTTCATAAGATCTGGGCTCACTGCACACTTTGGATACCTCTGCAAATAACCATGTTCCTGTTGTGGGCTGTGAGACCCTGACCTTTTGCCCTTCGTATAGCTGAGGTAATTCTGCACTTGCATGCCAGCCATGAATCATCTTCATCCTCGCTCGTTTTTTGAGAAGTTCGTCCTGCATCTCGGAGAATTTGGATAGGTGATGGCTTGGCAAGATCATTCTCACTTGCCTTCCTCACATGATCTCTGGTGGCCATGGTAAACCCATATCCAGAGGTGTAGCTTGGAGGTGTAACATGGCAACATGAAAATCCTACACTTCAGGATAAGTGATTTGATGGTGTGGACTATCCGCTGGGCGAGACTGTTAGATCAGGTGTAGTGTAGTGAGGATGTGATATGGTTCACACCCTATTTGGCACACAAGTCCCTAAAATATCTGTCCATATACTGTGGCCCATCATCAAAAATGGTTTCATTAAGCACACCGAATAGACTGAATATTGCATCCAACGTGTCTGCCAGAGATGCACTTGACGTGTTCCTTGGCTGCCTGACAGTTGGAGGTTTGGAGAAGTAATTGGTGACTAAGATAAGCTCATCATTATTTATGGTAAGTAGATCGGTGGCTATTTTGGATCAGGGACCTGATGGAACCTTGTGAAGGTGTCCAGGTTCTTTATGTTGCTGCGGCTGGTGTCTCCAGCACACCTTGCACATCCTCACTAACTTCTTGATGCCAGCGTTAATCCCTGGCCAATAAACCATATCACATGCCAGTCGTCTGGTCCACTCTATGTCCTTGGTGTAGTTGTGACAATGTGTCCTATGGGAGGGCTTCAGGCACAAGTACTTGTTTCCCTTTGGAAATTTTGCCTCTCAAGATGCTGAGTTCATCCCTGTATGGCCAGAAACGTCTGAGCTTGGCTGGCACCTCTTTTATCGTGTCGGGCCATCCTTCCACGATAACTTTCCATAGTGCCTTCAGTTGTGGGTCATTGGCTGTTTCTGATTGAAGTTGGTTGCACTTGTGCTGACCAAAACGCAGTAGATCAATTTTGAGCACATCTACCACCTCGATGTCCATGCTGTCCACCTCGATGTCCATGCTGTCCACCTCAATATCCATGCTGTCCACCTCAATATCCATGCTGTCCGCCTCGATGTCCATGCTGTCCACCTCGATGTCCATGCTGTCCACCTCAATATCCATGCTGTCCACCTCAATATCCATGCTGTCCACCTCGATGTCCATGCTGTCCGCCTCGATGTCCATGCTGTCCACCTCGATGTCCATGCTGTCCACCTCGATGTCCATGCTGTCCACCTCGATGTTCATGCTGTCCACCTCAATATCCATGCTGTCCACCTCAATATCCATGCTGTCCGCCTCAATATCCATGCTGTCCGCCTCGATGTCCATGCTGTCCACCTCGATGTCCATGCTGTCCACCTCGATGTCCATGCTGTCCGCCTCGATGTCCATGCTGTCCACCTCGATGTCCATGCTGTCCACCTCGATGTTCATGCTGTCCACCTCGATGTTCATGCTGTCTACTTGTAGATCTAGTTTTTTATGTTTTTTTATCTATTCTTTCATGGGATGTGGGCGTCACTGGCAAGGCCAGCGTTTGTTGCCCATCCCTAACTGCCCTTGAACTGAGTGGCTTGCCTGGCCATTTCAGAGGACAGTTAAGAGTCAACCACATTGCTGTGGGTCTGGAATGGCTGATTTCCTTCCCTAAAGGGCATTGGTGAACCAGATGGGTTTTAACGACAACCAATGATAGTTTTATGAGACTAACTTTCTATTCCAGATTGATTCATTGAATTTAAGTTCCACCAGCTGCCCTGGTGGGTTTTAAACCCTTGTCACCAAAGCATTAGCCTGGGGGCCTCTGGATTACTAGTCTGATGTCATTACCAGCACAACTGCCACTACATTCCCCATCTGCATTCTTGTTCAGATTCAGCAATCTGCTCAGTGTGTCCGAGGTGACCATTTAGGTACCAGGTTTGTAGCAGCTGTTGAAGCCGTATACTGACTTTTATGAGGAGCCGTTATAGTCAAGGTGATGTATTTGTCAGTGGTTTGCACCAGATTGGTTTCTACAGTGAACGTGCATACCAAACAAATAAGTGTGGGGTCTTGTGATCCCAAATACCAGAGCGAGTGTCTCACACTCCATGTTGGATTGTGCTCAAGATAGAGTTTTGGATCTGAATGCAATCGGTTTGCCATCTTGTGTGATGCATGTTCCTAGGCCTATTTGCAAGGCGTCAACTTCCAGGATTGTCTTCTTCCTTGGGTCGTAGCACTGTAGGGTGCAGGGATCTGCTGACAACGATTGCTCGAGAGACTCGAACAGATGGTCCTCCTGCCACATGTATGGTATGTATTTCTTCAGCAGCTCTCTCAATGACAATGCTTTGTCGGAAAAGTTCAGAATATATGATGCCAAGAAGTTGAAAAATCCAGGACATCTCTGTAGGTCTCCTTTGTCCTGTGGGATAGGCATGTGTCTGGCATCTTCAACTTTGGCTTAGACTGGGACAGATTCCACAACCTGAATAGTTTGTGACAAAGAAATTGATCTGACTCATATTCACCTGGCACTTCCTGCTGTTGAAGACGAGCCCCTCACGGTGAGCTACTGCCATCAGTCAGTGAAGATTTTGATCATGCTCTTCTTTGGTTTTGCCCATCACCATGATGTCATTGGCAATGCCTAGGCATCCAGGCACACTTTCTGTGATTCTGTCCGTATGCTGCTGGAACAAATCTTGACTGACCGATAGGCCAAAAGATAGTCTCTGGAAGCAATATCTTCCAAACGGTGTTCTGAAGGTGGTGACTCCCTGAGACTCCTTAGCTCACTGGACCGACCAATACCCGTGTTTGGCATCCAGCCTGGAGAAGAATTTAGCTCCTGTGAACCTGGGATTCAGTCCCTCCGGTGTGGGAATCTTGTGTGGGCCTCTCTTTAGGGAGACGTTTAGGTGTCTCGGGCCTAGACACACCCTGATTGTGCCGTCCTCTTTTAGAACTCACGGTATTGAACTGCACCAGTCTGTGTGGCGATGAACACGACGGATGATGCCATCGCATACCATGTCATCCAGCTCACCCTTAAGCTTTTCTTGTATGAGAGCGCTGCACTTTCTGGGAGGGTCGATTGATGGAATTGCCTCTTCTCTAAGGTGCAGTACAGCATCACCTTTGAAATCTCCTATGGCATCAAACAAATTGTTGTAGCTCCTGGACCAATTCAAAGTGTGTGTTCCTGGTCTCTGAAAAGTCGCATTCGCTGCCTTTGGCATCTGTTGACAAGTTGGTCCATTGATTCCTGTGGCTGCTGCCTGTAGGACTTCAATTCTAGATGATGAATTCTAAAATTCACTCTTACCTAAAACTGATCCTCTAGCATTTTCCATATCTTTGTGGGATCTTTCTGGTCCTCTTCAGATCAACCAGACTCTGTCACAGTATTGGCTCTGTGAAACCCCTTGTTACCAATTGCTATCAATATTTTCATGGTTTACTTATCCAGTTCTACAACCGCTTGGTCTGTGAGGCGTGGCTGCATTCTTTGTTTAAAAAGTTTAAATTCGAATAGGACATCGATAGCCTTCTGGTTCATGCTGAGGGGTTTGGTATCCATCCTTCTGCTGTTCTTTAGCCTTTTTCAAACACTTTTGACATGCAGGAATGTTTTATATGTCTCCAGCAGTGTTCCTGCTGTACTCTCTGCTTTTTGCTTTATAATTTACTTTGTGCACTCCTTGTATGCCTTCAGCGCTGTATTTGGTGCGTTTTTTCTATTTTTCATGTTGTATTTAACTCTGAACCCTCAGCTCTGTTCCAACTGCCCTTTAGTTTAAGCAGCGCAATACTGAGGCAGTTGGCTGCATACCCGGACTTGCCCAGCCCAAAGGTACTCACAGTTTGTGAAGTAAGTGAGCCTTGTTTCTTCCATTTTCAGTACTTGTTTTTGTCTGTTTTCTGGACCATGGGAATTTCTGGAGTACATTCTAACCTTGCTGGCTATTTCAACACTTGGCCTTCAAGCTTGTGTCCTATGTTCCGCTTTTTCACTTCAAAGAGAATAATCACCGCTATAAACCATGTAGTGATATCCTTGTGCTATGTATATGCAACGCAATGAGGTACATGGATTCTTTTTGCTTGAGGATCTCTGTTGGGGTTTATTTACAGTTAATTCAGTACAAGCAATAGAGCAATCTCCAGATATATCCTGTTGTCTAGGGTACTACAATTCAGGGGGAGAGAGACTGTGGCTCCTGGTCACATGATGACATCCAGATAACTGGCTCATCTGCATGTTGAGCTTATTAAAATAATACCACTCTTAAAGCAATATTACAACAAGGAGGATTCACACTTTCTCTCTGCCAAAGGGGGATTTACTCTTTCCCTCTGAAGGGGTTTTACTCTCTCTCTCTTTGTGAAGGGGATTTACTATTTCTCTCTCTCTGAGGGGATTTTACTCTCTCTCTGTGATGGGGATTTAGTCTCTCTCTCTCTGGGTGGCATTTACTCCTTCTCAATCTCTGAGGGGGATTTATTCTCTCTCTCTCTTTGAGGGGGTTTACGCTCTCTTTCTCTCTCTCTCTCTCACTCACTTTGTGAGGGGGATTAAATCTCTCACTCTCTGGGGGACATTTGGTCCCTCTCTGTCACTGAGGGGGATTTACTCTCTCTCTCTCTCATTCTCTCTCTCTGTGTGTGTGTGTGTGTGTGTGTGTGTATGTGTATGTGTGAGCGGGGATTTACTCTCTCCCTCTCTCTCTCTGTGAGGGGGATTTACTGTCTCTCTCTCTATCTCTCTTTCTCTTTCTGATGGGGATTTACTGTCTGAGGGGGATTTACTCTATCTCTATGAGCGGACTTGGCTCTCTCTCTCTCTCTCTCTCTGTGAGGGGGATTTATTATCTTTCTTGTATAGAGGTCTGGCACATGCAGGGTTAATGTGGGACTGAATACAGTACCACCCACATAGTGATGTAAGAAGGCACATGAGCCACACCCAGTGGTCAGTGTGGTGCTGAGCAGAGATGGGTAAAGACCTAATCATGGAGAAAGCTCCTAGCCTGTAACCTTCATTGTACATATGTAAATAGTTTTACTTGTTAATAAGGACTTACAGTTAACCTACTGAAGACCTTGAAGACTTCTTTAAGAGACATCGTTCTGGAACTAACACACTCCCAACATGGTGGCAGCAGGGATCAAAAATCCTCAACCTCACTAAAATGCTGAAACAGGCCAAGATGCTGGAAGACTAAGACAAAACTTCAACAAAAATTCTGACTTGAGAGAAGCTCCCAACAGAAGCTGAAGACGTAAAGAAACTTCACCAGAAAATGCTTCAGAGAAAATGCCTGGAAGCTGAAGGCAGAGATTTTAACTGCAGCAGAAGACTCCACTGAATCTCCCTCAGATGCCCAGCTCCAGAGTACAGAGTCCACAGAGCCTGCAAGGGTGGGCTAAATCTTTTAGAGTTCCAGGCTGCAGCCAGCCCTGAGAACTCTTTCCCTAATTCAGTGTCAGAGACGCCGTTGGGGAAAAGCCCATCATGAAAACCCGACTCCCGAGTTGCAGCCCCAACGCGTGGCCTCCGAGCTCACAAGATCAGAAAAAGAATTAATTATTTAAACCTCTCGCGAAGGTCGTGACTGCCCAGCTCAGAAAATGCCAAGCATAACTTTAAATTCAAACGCCTCATAACTCGTTACAGCAAACCGCGGAATGAGAGTAATCGGCACACAGCCGGTCCAGGCAGCCATTATTTCGAGTCTTCTTCAAGAAGAACACCATTTTGTGGATCCCGCAAAAACAGACAAGCGCGGGAAATCCCTTTGACTCAGAGTCAATGGCGACACCCTCGTGAAAGACTGTCAACCCTAAAAGCTGCACGTACAGTTTTAAAAATGTTAACATGGATCACCATTCAACGCTTCCAACTCAATTCGGAGTAACCCAAGGGCCAAACCAAATGGGAAATGTGATGTTCTTGAGAAGCGATTTTTCACTTTACTGGAGTACAGCAGATCTCAGTAAAAAATCAAGAGAAGCCCAGACTACTGTCTTTTTATAGTGGTTTAGCAATCTTGTAATCACATTATCCTAATGCCCGGCATTGATGAATCCTCAACCAGCCTCGAGGAATTATTAACTGCCTTTGACGAATATTTTAATCTTCAAGTTGAGGAGAGTGCAGAGCTTAGAAAACCCCCAACAAAGCGATGACAGGGCTAAAGACTGTAACCAAACAAACTGCACGAGGGCACCAGAGAGGCAAGGAACATTCCAGAAGTCACAAAGAAATACCTTTTTGAAGACCCCGACATATATCCAGACTGTACCAGCAGCTGGCAGTGAACAACAAGGAAACAGCCCTGTGACCGGCAGAGCAAGAAAAAGCAGAGCGAGGATTTTATGGTCCCTCCTACCCAGTGGGATATTACAGCCCCACGGAACTGAATGGAGATTTAAATAGCTTGCCACATCCGCTGCAGGGAGACATGCCGTGGCAGGGCAGTAAAGTAATGGCCCAGAAGTAAAATCAGAAAATGTTCATATCAAGATAAACTGGAAGATTCGAAGCACAAGATTCAAGTTGAGTATATACCTCCGAAAACGCACAATAAACTGAAGCCTTCAATGAGCCAAACTGTTCAAAATCTGAACAAACAAATTTCAGGGGCATTACATAGGTACCATGGGGAAATAACAAACTCAATTCCACGTTTGGCAAATCAAAGTTGGATTTATAAACGTACGAACATATGAATTAGGAGCAGGAGTAGGCCACACAGCCCCTCGAGCCTGCTCTGCCATTCAATAAGATCATGGCTGATCTGATTGTAACCTCAACTCCACATTCCCACCTACCCTCGATAACCTTTCACCCCCTTGCTGATCAGAAATCTATCCAGCTCTGCCTTTAAAATATTCAAAGACTCTTCTTCCACCGCCTTTTGAGGAAGAGAGTTCCAAAGACTCACAACCCTCTGAGAAAATAAAATTCTCCTCATCTCTGTTTTAAGTGGGAAACCCCTTATTTTTAATCAGTGACCTCTACTTCTAGATTCTCCCACAAGAGAAAACATCCTCTCCACATCCACCCTGTCAAGAACCCTCAGGATCTTATATGTTCCAATCAAGTCGCCTCTTACTCTTCTAAACTCCAGCGGATACAAGCCTAGCCTGTCCAACCTTTCCTCATAAGACAACCTGCCCATTCCAGGTATTAGTCTAGTAAACCTTCTCAAAACTGCTTCCAACACATTTACATCCTTCCTTAAATAAAGATTCCAATACTGTACGCAGTACTCCAGATATGGTTTCACCAATGCCCTGTATAACTGAAGCATAACCTCCCTACTTTTGTATTCAGTTCCCCTCACAATAAACAATAACATTCTATTAGTTTTCCTAATTACTTGCTGTACCTCCATACTAACCTTTTGCGATTCATGCACTAGGACACCCAGATCCCTCTGCACCTCAGAACTCTGCAATCTCTCACCATTTAGATAATATGCTTCTTTTTATTCTTTCTGCCAAAATGGACAATTTCACATTTTTCCATGTTATACTCCATTTGCCAGATCTTTGCCCACTCACGACTTATCTATATCCCTTTGTAGCCTCCTTATGTCCTCTTCACAACCTACTTTTCTACCTATCTCTGTGTCATCAGAAAATTTAGCAATCATATCTTCGGTCCCCTCATCCAAGTCATTTATATAAATTGTAAAAAGCTGAGGCCCCAGCACTGATCCCTGTGGCACACCACTCGTTACATCCTGCCAACCAGAAAATGATCATTTATGCCTACTCTCTGCTTCCTGTTAGTTAGCTAACCTTCTATCCATGCCAACCTGTATCCCCTATACCATGAGCTTTTGTTTTCTGCTATAACCTTTGACGTGGCACCTTATCAAATGCCTTCTGGAAACCTAAATACAATACATCCACTGGTTCCCCTTTATCCACAGCACATGTTACTTCTTCAAAGAACTCCAATAATTTAGTAAGCATGATTTCCCTTTCACAAAACCATGTTGACTCTGCCTGATTACCTTGAGTTTTTCTAAGTGCCCTGCTATAACATCTTTAATAATAGCTTCTAACATTTTCCCTATGACAGATGTTAAGCTAACTGGCCCATAGTTTCCCGCTTTCTGTCTCCTCCCTGTTTGAATAAAGGAGTTACATTCACTATTTTCCAATCTAATGGAACCTTCCCCAAATCTAGGATTTTTTGGGAAATTAAAACCAACACATCAACTAACTCACTAGCCACTTCTTTTAAGACCCCAGGATGAAGTCCGTCAGGACTCAGGGACTTGTCAGCCCACAGCTCCCAACAATTTGCTCAGTGCTACTTCCTTGGTGATTGTAATTTTCTTAATTCCTCCCTCCCTTCCATTTCCTGATTCCTGGAATGTTACTTCTATCCTTTATAATGAAAACTGATGCAAAATGTTCAATTCATCTGCCACCTCCTTATTTTCCATTCTTAATTCCCCAGACTCACTTTCTATAGGACCAATGCTCACTTTGTTAACTCTTTTCTTTTTTAAATAACTATAGAAACTCTTTCTATCTGTCATTATATTTTTAACTAGCTTTCTCTTGTACTTTAATTTTCCCCCCTTATTACTCTTTTGGTCATTCTTTGCTGTTTTTTATGTTCTGTCCAAACTTCTGACCTGCCACCTATCTTTACAAATTATATGCTTTTTCTTTACGTTTGATACTATCTTTAACTTTTTTAGTTAACCACGGATGGTGGGTCCTCTCCTTGGAATGGTTCTTTCTCACTGCAATGTATCTATTCTGTGTATTCTGAAATATCCCCTTAAATATCTGCCTTTGCATCTCTGTTGACCTATCCCTTAACCTAATTTGCCAGTTCACTTTAGCTCACTCTTTTTCATGCCCTCATAATTGCCCTTATTTAAGTTTAAAATACTAGTCTTAGACCCACTCTTCTCTTCCTCAAACCAATTGTAATGTTCAATCATATTACGATCGCTGCTACCTGGGAGCGCCTTCACTATAAGATCATTAATTAATCCCATTCTCATTGCACACACCAGGTCTAGTATAGCCTGCTCCCTGATTGGCACCAGAACGTGCTATTCTAAGAAACTATCCTGAAAACATTCTATGAATTCCTTATCTAGGCTACCATTGCCCATCTCGTTTTCCCAGTCTATATGCAGATTAAAATCCTTCATGATTATCACCATACCTTTCTGACAAGCTCCATTATTTCTTCCTTTATACCCCGTTGTACTGTATGGTTAAAGCGTCCGTACACCACTCCCACAAGTGGCTTCTTACTTTTATCATTTCTCACCTCAACCCAAACCGCTTCTACATCCTGGTTTCCTGAACTTAGGTCATCCCTCTCTAATGTGCTAATACCATCAGTAATTAACAGAGCCACCCCTCCACCTTTTCCTAGCTTCCTGACCTTCCTAAATGTCACGTATCCTTCAATATTCAGGTCCCAATCTGTGTCATCCTGCAGCCATATCTCTGTAATGGCTATCAGATTGTACTAATTTATTTCCATTTGTGCTATCAGTTCATCTGTTTTGTTTTGAATGCCGTATGCATTCAGATACAAAGCCTTTAGTTTTGCCCTTTTATTATTTTTGTAAGCTCTAGTCTTCTCTGCTGATTTACTCCCAGATTTGTATTCTCTGTTCCTTCTTGTCACAGTCTGTTTATCATTTCCCATATTAATACAGTTCTCCCTTGCTTTGTCTCTACTCTTTGATTTACCACATTTTCCCAAATTTGATCCTTTGTCCCCACTATTTTGTTTAAAACCCTCTCTACTTCCCTAGTTATGTAGCTCACTAGAATATTAGTCCCAGCACGGCTCAGGTGTAGATCGTCCCAACGGTACAGCCCCACTTTCCCCAGTACTGATTCCAGTGCCCCACAAACCGGAACCCACTTCCCACACCAGTCTCTGAGCCACATATTCATTCCTTTAATTTTATTTACCCTACGCCAATTTGCACGTAGCTCAGGTGATAATCCAGGGATTATTACCTTTGAGGTTCTGTTTTTTAATTTAGTGCCTAACCCCTCATACTGTCTATGCAGAACCTCTTTCCCAGTCTTACCTATGTCATTGGTACCTACATGGACCACAACCACTCGATCCTCCCCCTCCCACTGCAAGTTCCTCTCCAGCCCAGAGCAGATGTCCAGAACCTTGGTACCGGGCAGGCAACGCCATCGTCTAGACTCCTGCTCTTGACTGCAGAGAACAGTATCTAACCTCTTCATTATGTGTCTCCTATCCCTACCACATTCCTCTTCACTATCCCCACTTGAATGGCCCCCTTCATCATTGTGCGATAGTCAGTCCGCTCATCCGTCTTGCAGTCCATCTCCTCATCCACACAAGTAGCAATCACCTCGTGCCTGTTGGACAAAGTCAGGGGCTGAGGCTCCTCCATCACTACACGCTAGTTCCCCTTACCTGCCAGACATGCAGTCAGCGCCTCCTGTCCCTGACCACTAACCAACTCTAAGGTTCAGCCTAACCTAAGGGCTGTGACTGTCTCCTGGAGCAAAGTGCCCAGGTAACTCTCGCCCTCCCTGATGCCCCACAATGTCCGCAACTCAGACTCCAGCTCAGCAACTCGGAGCCGAAGTTCCTTAAGCTGCAGACACTTTCTGCAGATATGGTTGTCTGGAATTGCAGTGCATTCCACAGATTCCCACATGCTGCAGAGATGGCACACCACCTGCCCTGCCATTTCTGTCCAACCTTAATCATTTAATTAGTCAAATAGTTAATAATTTTAACAGATAAAGTAATAGAAGGTTGAACTCACCTAACTTGGAGACAAAGAAGGAAACTCACCAACTACTGGAAACAGAAAAAAAAGTAGAAAAAGGGGCACCTCTCTGCCCCTCTGCCCCGAATACCCATCTGAACCAAATTCCCAACTCCTCACTCAACCTCAGGCGTAATCTGGTGTCCGTGCGCCCCTTTCTGTGTTGGGAAAACTTAACCAACCATACAGCCAGGTACAACAGTAGGCAGGAAAGGTACTCAAAGAATTTGCGACCTTGAAAGACTCTTTGAAGAAGCAATACCTGCCCCTTTAAAAACACTTGGAGTTAAAAAAAGACATTGAAAGCTGCTTCAGAAAAAGCTGTATTGGAGCTATCGGTAGTGACAACTGAATCACTGAAACAGAGATACACTGAAACACAGGGTGAGAAGACAAGAGCTGAACAAAATAAATAAACAGTTGAAAGAACAGCTAATTGTTCTTCGAGATCAGATTCCTAAACAGTCCAGTATATTCAGCAACGCGATGGAATAAAGACTCCCCCTGAACAGCAGAATGGTGGAACACCAGAACAAACTCAATGAGGCTCTGGTAAATTACAAGAAAACGCAAGATGAAGTCATTTAGCTTCACAACGAAAAGGAAAACCTGTTGAAGGATATTCACACACTGCAAGGATCCTTCAGGTAAGAGTTTGCCTCTCTGGAGTGAAACAAAATGAATTGACTGTCACCCTGAAAGAACTGAAGAGCCAGTTGGCAGAGAAGACTCAGGAATATTCATTATTCCAGGAGGAAGCTGAAAGGTACAGTAAAGAGACTGCTGCACTGAAGAAAACAATTGCACGTCTGGAAGGAACCTTGGAAAAAGGTTACATTTCCAAAGAGGTATAGAAAGAGATGAAAATCCAAAACACAGAACGGCAAGCGAAGGTGGAAGTTCTCACTAAAGAGCATGAGGAGCCCCAAAAATTCTTGGCAGAATTGGCAGAAGCGCAATTACAGAATGTGAGCTTGGAGGATAGCGCAGGAGAATTATACTCTGCCAGGGGAAAACGGGCCAGTGTAGAGGATGAACTTCCACACACGAAAGATGAGTCTGTGAAGAAAAACCGACAGGTGCTGAGAACACTGGAGTGTCGCTCACAGGAGGTAAGACACTTGAAAGAGGACTTGAAATGCTCAAGAGATGAACCTGCAGAAACAAATTCAACCAAGATAGACCTTGAATTAAAACTCGATGGACTTCAAGCATCAGATGCCCCTTGTAAACATCATGAGAAATGCCTGGGACAGGAGATGGAATTACTGAAGAATCAGAACAATTGCTTGAATGCAGAATTAATAACCAAATCTGATTAAATAGTTGAACTCTGATCCAAACTGAACAACATGATAGACGGGATGTGGAGTCTGGAAGAGCAAATTCACACTTTCAAAGCAAAGAAAGAGAATTCTCAGAAACGCATTGAGGATCTAACGAGTGAACTGAAAGAGTCAGTGACCAGACAAGGAACATTCCAAACAGAACTGAATGTCCAGGTCAGGTTGTCAAACTTAGATAAGAATTCCACAGATAACTCTGAAACAAAGGCAGCTCCACCTCCCAAAGTACTTGCCAAGCTGAACAAAAAGACTTGTAAACTCGAAAAACAACTGGAAAAGAAGAAAGTAATCAGAAATTTGGCTTTTAATTGTGAAATGGGTGTGAATGCAGGTTCCGCTGTTGAAACATCAACATCCATATACATCGAGACGGCCCACACAAAGAAAGAAGAAAATAAAGAAGCGACACAGAGACGAGCACAATGTTCGTCCACCCTGCAAGAAACGATTTACAGCAGCAACAACCACCGACCGTCGTAACCGCTGAACCAACCAAGTGCGATTCACCACGAAGGAATGGAAGAAAGGAATGAAAGCAAACCCAGATGCCAGTCCAACCTCCAGACCAACAGGAAGAACCAGAGATAACAGAGCCGACCACTCCTCCGACAGAACAGCAAATGGGATGTGGAAGGGGTTATAAGGCCTCCAGACCACCTGAACCTCTTAATTCAAGGACTTCAAGGGAGACATGGGGTTGTGAGAATGTTGTAATAATGCTAATACAGTAATAGCAATAATGTAGTATTAGCAATAATGTGCTAACAACAATGTAAATGCATGAGATTGATAACAACATAAGACAAGAAGTAAACTAATGTAACTCCATCTGGATTGGATAAAGACTGGGGAGGAGGTGTAGTATAAGGGTCTGGCACATACAGGGTTAATGTGTGACTGAATACAGTACCGCCCACACTGTGATGTAAGATGGCACATGACCCAGACCCAGGGGTCAGTGTGGCATTGAGTAAGAGCATGGAGATAGCTCCTAACCTGTACCCTTTACTGTACATGTGTAAATAGTTCTGCTTGTTAATAAAGATTTATAGTTAACCTATTGAAGACTATGAAGATTTCTTTAAGAGACATCATTCTGTAACCAACACCTCCCAACAAGAGTAAATCCCTGGGGTCACTGTGGTGTTAGTTTGCTATCAGTAGTAGGGACACTGTTAGAATCTATTATAAAGAATGTGATAACTGGACATTTAGAGAAGAATGGTAAAATTGAGCAGAGTCAACATGGATTTATGAAAGGGAAATCATGTTTGACTAACTTGTTGGAGTTTTTTGAGGATGTTGCTTGTAACATTGATAAAGGAAAACCAGTAGTGGGCATAACATCGCCATGTAGTCTATCGGTGCACATTGGTGAGGGCACTCCACACTCACTTGAGTTGCAGGTGGAGGCAGAGAGTGCCCAGGGGACCAGCAGTCAGAGGGCTGCTGGGAACAAGGACAATGCTCAGTCGGTGGCTGATGATGGGCCTCTGGAGTCGTCCATGAGGTAGCAGATGCTGGAAGTCCAGCAGAGTGTGCGGGAGGATCTGGCGGAGGTATGTGAAGGAATGCGTGCCATGGTGTCCGTTGTGGAGGAGTCCATGCAGAGCATAAGCACTGTGTTAACCCTCATGGCCGAGCGCAATACCTCCTCCATGAAGAGAGTGGCGACTCTCATGGAGAGGCTCCACCAGGGATTCAATTAGGATTTCTGGGGATGCGCTCGGACCTGCAAGCCCTCACACTGGCAATAACCTCAGCTGGTCAGCATCCGTGTGGGAAATGAATTGGGCACCCAGTATCGTTGCTAGGTGCCCGTCCATCAATGGTGAGCAGGGAGGTCCAATGTGACCTTACGTTGACGCACGAGTTGCCTGTCATCTCTGTGGGTTCCTCTCAGGGCACTCCGGATGAGGGCAGCAGCTCCTCTGCCCCTCTGCCAGTGACCGTGGCATCCGATAAGGCTGCAACAACTAGGGAGATGCCAGCTGTGGCATTGGCCACGCCCTCCCAGGCGTGGCCAGCACAGGTTTTCACGAGTCAGAGGATGGGTGCCAAGGTCATAAAGGCCAACAGGACAGCAGAGTGAGCAGGCTGTCTCCAATGCCAGTGCCAGCGAGTGGGGAGAACCTAGACGTAGCACCTGCAAACAAAAACTTAAAGCACGATAAGCACAACACGGCCTTATCATGGGTGATATTTTGTTCCCCCTTTTTTCTTTATGTTTTTTAATGATGTGATTGAAAACACCAGTTAATGTTAATTTCAGCAATGTTTCACATTCACAAGTAAATGAGATGTTATTTTGTGATATTGGCCTCTGGATGCTTCATTTCTTCTGGAGGTGCAGGGTAGGCCATGATGTTATGATGGACGTGTGTCTCCTGAAACTTTATTGCAAAGGCACAGAGTGTATGTCGTTGACCAAGGAACTGGTCCTCTCAGGGATCGAGTATGGAGCCTGCAGCCCTGGCATGTGGTGGTGGTTCTTACTTGATAGGCTAGCTGAAGGAGGGTTGGATCAAAGCATCCCAGGTGTCCTTGCCTCCCTGGAGGTTACCCAAGTCAGCGTCCGTGCCCTCATCGTTCTCCTCACAGTGCTCGTCCTCAGATTCACTAATGGACTCATTATCTGTTGTCTGTGCAGCTGCATCAAGACCTTCTTCCTCCACTATGTCCCCCCCTTGCCAGTACCAGATTGTGGAGAACGCAGCATGCAACCATTATCAGTGACACTCGATCTGGGGGGTACTGGAGTGCGCCCGCTGAATGGTCCAGGCATCAGAAGTGCATCTTGAGAAGACCGATGGTTCTCTCTACCACAGCCCTTGTGGAGCCGTGCCTCCTGTTGTACCGCTGCTCGGCCTCAGTTCTTGGATGGTGAGAGGCATCATGAGCCACCTTCTGAGGGGATAGCCCTTGTCACTCAGCAACCATCCATCCAGTCGGGCTGGAGCACTGAAGAGCCTTGGCACCTGGGAGTGTCTCAGGATGTAAGCGTCATGGGAGCTGCCAGGGTACCTTGCACAGACTTGCAGAATCTGCATCTTGTGGTCACACACGTTCTGCATGTTCATGAGGTGCAATCCCTTCCTGTTGAAGGAGGATCCCGGCTTACCCGCTGGTGCCTTGATGGCCACACGTGTGCAGTCGATGGATACAGGGGAACCCAGCAATTGCTGCGAAACTTCTGGCTCACTCTGCCTGGCTGACCTTGTCTATGTGGTAATGAATGAAAATCAATACAAGCCTGAACACAGCTTCTGTCACCAGTTTGACGCAGCTGTGGACAGCTGCTTAGGAGACTCCACACAGATCCCCCACTGAGCCCTGGAAAGAACCAGAGGCATAGAAGTTCAGGGCCACTGTGACCTTCAGCGCTATTGGCATGGGGTTTCCACCCACATAGTCGAAGCTGATCTCAGGACCGATCCTCTGACAGATGGAGGTCACTGTCTCCCTCGAGAGGTGGAGCCTCCTTCATCCTTGTATCTCAGGCATATTGAGGTAGCTACATTGCTGCCTGTAAACTCTGGCAGCAGGATAGTGGCATCTTCTCCGGCCCCTTCCGCCTTGGCCTTCCTGTTGGCCCTGTGCCCCTTGTGCCTGTGCCTCCCGTCCCGCAGGTCGCTCCCGTGGAAGCTGAATAGGGGCACCTGGCCGCCTCCCACTTCTGGCCCTCTCTTCCTCCTCAGAGGAGTTGCCTCCAGCAGAGACCACAATGCCCATTACCAGGGTAAGGGAAAGTTGTCTGATACCTGGAAGGCCACATGTGGTGTGAATCCTCCGGGGGCCTGGAAAACAATACTGAGCCCTGAACTAAAGCCTTGAAATTCTCCGAATGCAGCTCTGAAATGAGATGAAGCTGCCCTGTTCACAGGAGCAACCAGCAGTAAGTGATATCCTGCACTGCTCGCTAATCACATTGACAAGGCCACTGACCCCTCTTATCCCGCCTGTGGATGAGATTTCGCCGATTGCGGCCTGCCCGCCTGCCCGTTTAGCCCGTGGGACGGCCTAAAAAAAATCGCACGGGCTACATAAAGTCAGAAACAATCGGTGTCTCAAGGGCCTTAACTGACTACCTAAGGGCGCACCTCCGTCTCCATCGCGTGGCTTGCCTAGCGAAATATCGCGAAAGTGCGCGTTGACATCGTGACGCTCGGCCGACGTCAACGCGCTTTATTTAACGCCCGTGCAGGTCAGGCAGGCACTCACCTGCCCACCAAGCTAAAAAGTCTGCCCATGGGGGAGAACTTTACGGCCATGTTGTGGTGGGGGCGTGACCAGAAAACGTGGCGAGCCGTGCAAAACTCCATTGACTTTGGTGGGAACAGAAACTCCTGCCGGCAGGAAAGGCCATAAAATTCTGCCCAGAGTTAGGAGAAGCCGGTCAGCCATCTTTGGACATAAAGGTGTCGAGTTCCTTCGTTGAATTCCCCCTCCCTGGGTTTTGAGACAGAGGCACATTAAAATCTGATATAACCATATTGGATTTGTGATTATAATTATCTTTAAATATTATTGTTTGACTATCCAGTAACAATTGCCGACTGCAGTGGATTCATAAGTTGTATTTATTTTTACAACATTATTGACATTTTATGTTTAACTCTAGTTACTGTCTATAAGCTGTAATCTATAATTAGCTTCAATAAAATACATGTATTAATGAAGCGTACAAGGAGTTATAGTCTCAAGTACATATTATCTCGAGGACCCACACATTCACACAACTCTAGGGGTCTGAGTGAGAATCCTAAGTGCTGGTATTGGTAAACCTTCGAAGAAGTTTAGTCTACTAAGACATGCCTCAATGTATGTCCCGTCCTAAGATGACTTAGTTAACTTGGAGACCCCAGTCTAGGACTACATTCCTTTAATACTTAGAAATCTCTTTTAGCTGAGATTCTAAGCTAGCAATAAGTTTGGGGGAATGGGCTTACCTTGTCAGGGGGTAAAGATAGTAGAACCACTAACATGGTTAGATCTTCCTTTGTTTGCATGAGGCCTGAGACTGCGTCATCCGCTACTCTGTTCTGTCTCTAATGTGCTCAGATTTTAAGTCTCCGTATTCACAGTCTTCTGACATCCTCTACAGATCATTGAATCGACAGGCTCCCCTGGCTGCTGGACTCACTTGTTAAATTTAGCTCTTTCAACAGAGATTCCTGTAGTATAAAGGTCTGGCACACACAGGGTTAATGTGGGACTGAGTGCAGTGCCACCCATACAGTGATGTAAGAGAGCACATGACTCAGATCAGGGGTCAGTTGTATGTTGGACTGAGCCTTGTGTACCAGCAGAGACAGCTCCTGGCTTGTATCCTTTATTGCACATTTGTAAATGTTTCTAAGAGTCAATAAAGGCTTACATTCAATCTACATGTGATTATGAAGATTTCTTCGGACCTACCAAACTGTAATCTACACCCTATAACATGGTGGCAGCTTGGGGGAAAACCCAAAGCATTGCGGAAAATGCAGAGAAAAACTAAAATGCTGGAAGGCTGAGAAAAGATTCAGCAAAGCATTCTGACCTGCAAAGAAACTCCAGAAGAACAGGCCCAGAGGAAAAATCACCAAGAGAGAGCCCCAAAGAAAGGCTTGGAAGCTGAAAGCAGAGATTAAAATTTTCTTACTGCAGCGGAACACTCCATTGAAGCTCCTTTGAAAGTCCAGCTGCTAATCCCAGACTCAGCAGACCTAGTAAGGGTAAGCTAAATCTTTTAAAATTCCAGGCTACTGCAAGAATTGGTCAGAATTGCAGTTCAAAAAAGGTTGTTGCTAAAAACCCAATCCCAGAGTAAGCGCCTTAACACATGGCACCTGAGCTCCATCCAAAAAAAGCTATAAATAATTAATTGAATACTCCTGGAGAATTGTGACTTTTTTAAGTATGAAGGAAAAAAAATAGATTAGTGAAGACAAATGTAGGTCCCTTACAGTCCAAAATGGGAGAACTTATAATAGGGACCAAGGAAATGGCAGAGCAATTAAATAATTACTTTAGTTCTGTCTTCACAGAGGAAGACACAAATAACTTCCCAGAAATACTAGGGAAATGAGGATCTAGTGAGAAGGAGGAATCAAAATAAATTAGTATTACTAAAGAATTAGTGCTGGAGAAATTAATGGGACTGAAAGCCGATAAATTCCCAGGGCCTGATAATCTACATCCCAGGGTACTAAAGGAGGTGGCTATGGAAATAGTGGATGTGTTGGTTGTCATCTGCCAAAATTCTGTTGATTCTGGAACAGTCCAGGCAAATTGGAGGGTGGCAAATGTAACCCCACTATTTAAATAAGGATGGAGGGACAAAACAGAAAATTACAGACCAGTTAGTCTAACATCAGTAGTAGGGAAAATGCTAGAGTCAATTATAAAGGATGTGATAACAGGTCACTTAGAAAATATCAACGGGATTAGACAAAGTCAACATGGATTTATGAAAAGGAAATCATGTTTGACAAACCTACTGGAGTCTTTTGAGGAACTAACTAGCAGAATAGATAAGGGAGAACCAGTGGATTTGGTGTATTTGGATTTTCAGAAAGCTTTTGATAAACTCCCACATAAGAGGTTAGTGTGTAAAATTAAAGCACATGGGATTGGGGCTAATATATTGACATGGATTGAGAATTGGTTAGCAGACAGGAAACAGAGAGTAGGATTAAATGGATCTCTTTCGGGGTGGCAGACGGTGACTAGTGGGCTACCACAGGGATCAGCTATTCACAATATATATCAATGATTTGGATGAGGGAACCAAATGTAATATTAAACAGGAACAGAAAATGCTGGAAAAACTCAGCAGGTCTAACAACATCTGTGGAGAGAAAAAAAAACAGAGTTAATGTTTCGAGACCGAATGACTCTTCTTCAGAGCTCAGAATCACTGAAAGCAAGTGTGCAGGTGCAGCAAGCACTTAAGAAGGCAAATGGTATGTTGGCCTTCATTACGAGAGGACTTGAGTACAGGGGCAAGGACATCTTACTGCAGCTGTGCAGAGCCTTGGTGAGACCACACCTTGAGTATTGTGTGCAGTTTTGGTCTCCTTACCTAAGAAAGGATATACTTGCCATAGAGGGAGCGCAGCGAAGGTTCACCAGACTGATTCCTGGGATGGCAGGATTGTCGTATGAGGAGAGATTGGGTCGACGAGGCCTGTATTCACTGGGGTTTAGGAGAATGAGAGGGAATCTCAGTGAAACATATATAAAATTCTGATAGGGCTGGACAGACTGAATCCAGGGACGATGTTTCCTCCGGCTGGGGGGGTCTAGAACAAGGGGCCACAGTCTCAAGATATGGGGTAGGCCATTCAGGACTGAGATGAGGAGAAACCTCTTCACTCCGAGGGCGGTGAACCTATGGAATTCTCTACCACAGAAGGCTGTGGAGGCCAAGTCACTGAATATATTTAAGAAGGAAATAGATAGATGCCTGGACTCTAAAGGCATCAAGGGGTATGGGGAGAGAGTGGGAGTATGGTGTTGAGATGGAGGATCAGCCATAATCGCATTGAATGGTGGAGCAGGCTCAAAGGACTGAATGACCTACTCCTGCTCCTATTTTCTTTGTTTCTATGTTAATCCCAGCCAAAGGCAAGCAAAAGCCAGGATTCAACAAATTCACTACTTTAACCTTAAATGCTGAGTAAGAGAACTCTGCAGGCAGACATCCCGGGCAGCCATTGTTGCATTTTTTTTTCAACCTGAGCGCGATATAGTGGAGCCTGCCAAAACTGGCAAGCGCAGGAAATCGCTTTGTCTCCAAGTGAACGGTGATGCCATCTTGAAAATCAGAAATCTCTTATTAAGCAGAGCCTTCACTTTTAAAAGTTTGACCATGGATCAGAGTTCCACATTCCAAATCAGTTCAGACTAATCTAAGGCCCAGATCACTCTCATAATTGGGGACTTTAGAGGTAAAGATTCCTAAGATACAGCATCGCTTCAGGTTTAGAGATAAACTCAGAAGTAGAGCAGGTTAAGACGCTGTTTTACTTGGTAGGCCTTATTGCAGACAACATTATTGCAAGACAGGGAATCAATGAATCATCTGCTAAATTTCAAGAAGTACTAAGATCTCTCTGAGGGGGATTTACTCTGTCTCTCTCTCTCTGAGGGGGATTTACTCTGTCACTCTCTCTCTTTCTGAGGGGGATTTACTCTCTCTCTCTCTCTCTTAGGGGGATTTACTCTCTCATGTTCCAAGTAGGAGGTGTCTGATTCTACTTTCCATGATGCAGCCGCTCAAATTGGAAACTCACATTCAAACAAGTTGTTGGATTCCGTTCGGTAAGCCTTAATGTAGTCTTAAGTAGGTTAACTGTATGTTTTTATTAACTACAAGAACTATGTACGTAGGGTTCAAGCTAGAAGATGTCTCCATGCTTGCTTGTGTACACGGCTCTATCCAATACTAGCCTGAGCCCTTGATGCGGCCCATGTGTTCTCTTACATCACTGTGTGGGTAGTTTTGTGCTTAGTCCCACTTTAACCCTGAATGTGCTAGACCCTTTTACTACACCTCCCCCAAAATCTTTATCCAATGCATTTCAAGTTATCCCAGTTTACCCCATGTATTTGCATCGTTATTGCTCCCAATCTCCCTTCAAGTCCCTGAGTTCATAGGTTCAGGTGGTCTGGAGGCCTTATAACCCTTTCCATATCTCATTCACCCTACTGCATAATCATTCACAACTCCAGGTTCTGAATGACATCACCAGGTCGGAGAAGAAAATTTAAAAGGGCAACAACTTTTAAAAGGGTACGACACGAGGAGGGCAACATTTCAGAACTGTTCTGTACAACTCTGAAAGGCATTTTGACTCCTCAACAGCCTTTACCGAGGTGGGAATGGCAACAAAAACAATTTGCATTTCTATAGCACCACCAGCATAATAAAATGCCACAAGGACTTCGATGAAGGATTGCAAAAGTGTCAGTTGTGGCTCAATTAGTTCAAGATTGAAGCTTCTGGACTGACATCAGAAACTGAAAGCTGATTACAAGGCTCCGTCAGGCATTTTTAAATCCCCCTATGCCCCTCCCTATTTGCTCCAGTCCCACACCATCCGAGATTTCTGCGCTCCTCTAATTCTGGCATCTCGAACATATTGATTTTAATCTCGCCATCACTGGTGGCTGTGCTTTCAGCTGCTTGCATCCAAACTCTAGAATCTTCTCCCTAAATGCAGATGATACAAAGATAGGTGGAGGGACTGGTAGTATTGAGGAGGCGGGGAGGCTGCAGAAGGATTTGGACAGGTTAGGAGAATGGGGAAAGAAGTGGCAGATGGAATACAACATGGGGAAGTGTGAGGTCATGCACTTTGGTAGGAAGAATAGAGGCATAGACTACTTTCTAAATGGGGAGAGAATTCAGAAATCTGGAGGGCAAAGGGACTTGGGAGTCCTAGTCCAGGATTCTCTTAAGGTTAACTTGCAGATTGAGCTGGTAGTTAGGAAGGCAAATGCAATGTTGGCATTTATTTCGAGAGGACTAGAATATAAAAGCAGGGATGTGCTGCTGAGGCTTTATAAGGCTCTGGTCAGACCACATTTAGAATATTGTGAGCAATTTTGGGCCCCGTATCTCAGGAAGGATGTGCTGGCCCTGGAGAGGGTCCAGAGCAGATTCACGAGAACGATCCCAGGGATGAAAGGCTTAACATATGAGGAACATTTGAGGACTCTGGGTCTATACTCGATGGAGTTTAGAAGGATGAGGGGGGATCTGATTGAAACTTATAGAATACTGAAAGGCCTGGATAGAGTGGATGTGGGGAAGATGTTTCCATTAGTAGGAGAGACTAGGACCTGAGGGCACAGCCTCAGAGTAAAGGGAAGACCTTTTAGAACAGAGATGAGGGAGAAACTTCTTTAGCCAAAGAGTGGTGAATCTATGGAATTCATTGCCGCAGAAGGCTGTGGAGGCCAGGTCATTGAGTGTATTTAAGACCGAGATAGATAGGTTCTTGATTGGTAAGGGGATCAAAGGTTACGGGGAGAAGGCGGGAGAATGGGGTTGAGAAACTTATCAGCCATGATTGAATGGCGGAGCAGGCTCGATGGGCCGAATGGCCTAATTTCTGCTCCTAGGTCTTATGGTCTAAATCTCTGCATCGCCGGATTTCACTTCCCTCCTGCAAGGTGCCCCTTAAAACATAACTCTTGACCAAGTTTTGACTCGGTGCCTTAACATCAACTTAAATGGCTCAATGTCAAACATTAAAATGAAAAGCTGGCATTTCTGTAACACCTTTCATGACACTGGACATCCCAAAGCACTTTACAGCCAGTGAAGTGCTTTTTGAAGTGTAGTCACTGTTGTAATGTAGGAAATGCAGCAGCCAATTTGCACACAGCAAGATCCCACAAACAGCAATGTGATAATAACTAGATAACCTGTTTTAGTGATGTTGATTGAGGATAAATATTGGCCAAGACACTGGGAAGAACCCTTCTTACTTTCACCTGAGAGAGTAGATGGGGCCTCGGTTTAACATCTCATCTGAAAGGCAGCACCTCAAAACTGACCCTCTGACAGTGCAGCACTCCGTCAGTACTGACTCTCTGACAGTGCAGCACTCCTTAAGCACTGACCCCTCAACAGTGTAGCACTCCCTCAGCACTGACCCTCCGACAGTGCAGCACTCCCTCAGTACTGACCCTGCAACAGTGCAACACTCCCTCAGTACTGACCCTGCAACAGTGCAGCACTCCCTCAGTACTGACCCTCTGACAGTGTAGCACTCCCTCAGTACTGACCCTCCGACAGTGCAGTGACCCCTCAGTACTGACCCTCCGACAGTGCAGCACACCCTCAGTACTGACTCTCTGACAGTGCAGCACTTCCTCAGTACTGACCCTCCGACAGTGCAGCACACCCTCAGTACTGACTCTCTGACAGTGTAGCACTCCCTCAGTACTGACCCTCCGACAGTGCAGCACACCCTCAGTACTGACCCGCCAACAGTGCAGCACACCCTCAGTACTGACCCTCTGACAGTGCAGCACACCCTCAGTACTGACCCTCCGACAGTGCAGCACACCCTCAGTACTGACTCTCTGACAGTGCAGCACTTCCTCAGTACTGACCCTCCGACAGTGCAGCGACCCCTCAGTACTGACCCTCCGACAGTGCAGCACACCCTCAGTACTGACCCGCCGACAGTGCAGCACACCCTCAGTACTGACCCTCTGACAGTGCAGCACACCCTCAGTACTGACCCTCCGACAGTGCAGCAGACCCTCAGTACTGACTCTCTGACAGTGCAGTGCTCCCTTTGCTTTGCACTGGGGTGTCAGCCTGGGTTTTTGGAATGGGGCACAAACCCACACCCTTCTAATTCTCAGGTAAGGATTGTTACCCACTGAGAAAATATGTAACATTGAATAGCCTGGGTGGGTGGATGGATGAATATTTGAGAGTTTTACTTGATTGTCTTTCAGTTTGGGGATTATCTAATATACAGGAGCTTCTCTCAAAGATTAAACTGATGAGTCGGGACAATGACTCGGAGTTTGCACATGGATTAACAGGAATGGGCTGAATGGCCTTTTCCCTAGATATATTCTTACAGTTTGAAGCCACACCCCTTGCAGCAGTCAATGAGCTGCAATATTAGCAGATGAGTTCGAACAGCTTGTGATTATAGACATCAAAATCCATAAATAATATCTTGCAAGAGTTTCACCACCTCAGGGAAATCAGAAATGAACAGACGTGTCCTGTAAAATGATCAAATAGGCAGAAAGGTAAAATAAATGACCAACAGTGAGTTTACAAGCAACTCATTCTGTCAAGTGATTCCAACAAAATTATAAAGCATAAGAGTGAAGTGGGTTTATGAGCATCATTCGAACAACTCAACCACTGCCTTAACCTCACTGTCAGACAATTGTTATTGTTTTATTGTATAATCTATTATATATTAAATATGCTCGATTTACAAGTGAAAGTTCAATAAAACGCTATCAATGTAGGATTGAAAATACCTGGCCAAATGGCTTCTACCCTGCCTCTCACTGGTTTCTGCAGGCTCTTTGTAGAGGAGCCATTCTCTATGTATGAGCCTGGTGCAGTGAGTATGTGCAACTTATTCATTCATACAGGGAATTACAACTCACCTGACACTTGCCATATGTCACAATGATGTGACGCATGCATGTGTGATATTAATCTTTAATTTCATCATCTGGTCAAATATATGTTGAACTAATTTAAAAGGACTTTTGAAAAACAAGCAAAGACACTGATTTAAAATGGCTGCCACAGGTCACCTGCCACCTGGTATTATAAGTTGGCCAATTTTTGGAAATTTCCAATGTTGATCACAATTAAGACATGCCAAGCCAACTCCTATGGATTATCACACCTGCTGATGTCAAGAATTGCTTCAAAAATGTACTGAAACATCATTGGCTCTCACCATTTGCATTTCTATAATGCTACCCCTTTCAGGCAGAGACAGAAAAACCGCTGGGACAATGGCTACATAGAAGGTGTTCTTACTAGCTCATCACATGGTCCATTCAGAAGTGATAAAGAAACTAATCAATAGCCATGGTGTGTCCAGATATGAGTTAATCAATTACCTTCTGAAACCATTATGGGAGAAAGGACATGTGACCAAAATTACCATTTTCAAATGTCTTTTATTATAGCACCCAAGCTGCTAAAGACAGAGTCTGGAAGAAATCTGCCAATGAGGCAGGAACATCTACTCTCTCTCCCCTCTCTTCCAAGTTCAAGACCCTACCTCTGAGACATTTTGGAAACTATCACAGAGATAGAGAATTTCAATTGAAAAGAACCTCAGATACAATCGCATCAGCTTTTGGAAAAGACGAATTATGGTTAAAAAGGGACAGTCTCCAGAAATTGCAGTTTACATCGGCCTCAACTTCACTGGAATTTCAAGACACCAGCAAAGGACTCATAAACAGTAACTCTATCTTTTTTTCACTTATAATCATCATACCTTAGTGTGGCAAAGAGTAACCTCCTACCATAGAACTTGTTATATTGCATGCTTGCGTGTGTGTGTGTGTGTGTGTTTGTATGTGTGCATTTGTTTGTGTGTGTGTGTGTCTGTGTCTGTGTTTGTGTGTGTGTTTTTGTGTCATCAATTACGAAGCCAGTTAAGGCCATTGAAAAGGCAATTAAGCTGTATTTTACGTTGCCCGTGCGATTTTGCACTCGTTGCATGGGCGAAATGGGCAAGCAGGCACCAGCAATTTGCTAAACCTCATTCATGGGCGGGATAAAAAGGGTCAGCAGCATTACCAGTGTGAGTAGTGAGGGGTTTTGGAGATAGTTTGCTGCTAGTTGCTTATTGGTACTTGGCAGATTCGTTTCTGTTTGGGAGTTCATTGTTAGCATTTCCAGGCTTCATTTCAGGACTTACTGGTGTCTCCAAGACCCCTGAAGGATTCAAACCATGTGGACCCTTCCATCCTTCTGTTACCCTGTGTTATGGCACAGCCGATGGTAAATGCTGAGCTGCTCAAATCCCAGAGGGAAACTTGAAACAACTGTCACAACCGTTTTGCAATTTTTATATATTTCAAGATGCGTGCTTTTAATTCAGTAATGATAAGACCACCGAGTCTTATAGCTTTCTTATAAAACTAAATTAAACCTTTATTAATACAAGAAATAGTTTTAAGCAAATACATAGATCTACAAATTACCACTATGATAACTTTTAAATCCCCTAGTTAATCTAACTCCCAGTTACACTTTCATTAAGGCAACAGTAAGATACAAAGATTTTAAAAGACGCGGGCTAAGTAACACATATTACCCTGAACGGTCAAATTCAAAGCAAATTTTCTCAGCTTCAGATCTTTGTAGACAGCAGCTTGAGGGTTAGATGCTGGAGGATTTTCACACTTGTTTTAGATCTTAGAATTCCTGCCCTTACACACAGCCTTCTCTCCTTTACACAGATTTCCCCTTTGAATGCAATTCCCATTGTTTCACTATGTCTTTGGACTTTACTTCTCTAATAATAAAATCTATCATAGTACCAATTTTACGAGTAAACTTTGGGAAAAATAAACACGGTGTTTCTGAACTTCTCCTGGCTTAACTACACGTTATATCCTCCTGACACCCTGGTAATAGGGATTGTGGTCTCAGCTGGTGGCACCTCCTCTAAGGAGGAAGAGAGGGGCAGAAGGGAGAGGAGGCCATGTGTCCCAATGCAGTTTCCAGGGGAGGGACCTGTGGGAGGAGAGGTGCAGGCACAAGGGGCGCAGGGCTAGCAGGAAGTCCAAGGCAGAAGCAGCCACAGGAGATGCCACTATCCTGCTGCCAGGGTTTACATGCAGCTACCTCAATATGCCTGAGGTGCAATGCTGAAGGAGGCTCTGTCTCTCAAGGGAGACCATGACCTCCATTTGTCAGATGATTGGGCCCTAAAATCAGCTCCGACAGTGTGAGTGGACACCCCATGCCAGTAACTCTGAAGGTCACAGTGGCCCTCAACTTCTATGCCTCCGGCTCTTTCCAGGGCTCAATGGGGGTTCTGAGTGGAGTCTCCCAATCAGTTGTCCACAGTTGCGTCAAACTGTGACAGAAGCTCTGTTCAGGCGGGTACTGACCTTTATTCTTTACCGTGCATGCGAGGTCAGCCAGGCTGAGCGAGCCAGAGGCTTTGCAGCGATTGCTGGCTTCCCCCGCATCCAGGATGCCATCAACTGCACACATGTGGCCATCAAGGCGCCAGCGGGTAAGCCGGGTGCCTTCATCAGGGATTCCACTCCATGAACGTGCAGATACTGTGTGACCACAGGATGCAGGTTCTGCAAGTCTGTGCAAGGTACCCAGGCAGCTCCCATGACGCTTATATCCTGAGACACTCCCTGGTGCCGAGGCTCTTCAGTGCTCCAGCCCGGCTGGATGGATGGCTGCTGGGTGACAAGGGCTATCCATTGAAAAGGTGGCTCATGAAACCTCTCTGCTACCCAAGAACAGAGGCAGAGCAGCGTTATAATAGGAGTCATGCCTCCACAAGGGCGGTGGTAAATAGGACCATAGGTCTTCTGAAGATGCACTTCCGATGCTTGGACCGTTCAGGGGGTGCAATCCAATACCCCCCAGAGCGAGTGTCACTGATAGTGGTTGCATGCTGCGCTCTCCACAATCTGCTTCTGGCAAGGGGGGACGCAGTGGAGGAAGAAGGTCTTGACACAGCTGCACAGGCCACAGTGGATGATCCCAGTGGTGAGTCAGAAAAGGAGCACGGTGAGGAGCGTGGATCCAGACTTGGGTAACCTCCAGGGAGGCAGGGACACCGGGGATGCCTTGATCCAACATCCTTTAGCTGGGCTGCCAAAGATCAGCCTAAACCTCATGCCAGTGCTGCTGCCTCCATCCCGGGTATCTGAAATGACCCTTTCATTTGTACCCAAACTCCACTCAGTGCCTGTGCAATAAAGTGTCCAGCCACTCACGAGCAGCATTACACACTGGCATACCCAGCACCAGAAAGAAAAAAGGTGAAGCATCCTCAGGCCTCAGAACCAAAGCAAATTTAATGTTATTGTCAGATTGAATGCGTAATGACATTACAATTACTGGTGTTGATGTCCACACCAGCAGCAAGTAAACCAAATATAAATGGACAGAAAATCTCCCCTGAACAGTCCCTCTTGTGCTCATGGTGCCTTTAACTTACGTTTCCAAAAACAGAGGAGCTGCTGCCCTCATCCAGAGCACCCTGAGAGGAGCCCGCAGAGACAACAAGCAGCTCATGTGCCAACATGAGGTTGCTCTGGACCTCCCTGCTCACCATTGATGGAGGGGCACCTAGCTGGGATACTGGGTGCCTCATCCATCTCCCACACTGGCACTGACCACCTGAAATCATTTCCTGCGTGAAGGCTGCAGGTCCAAGCGCAACCCCAGGAACCCCTGATTCTGTTTCTGGAGCTGCCTCTCCATGAGAGTCACCACTGTCTCAATGGAGGAGGCAGTGCACTCGGCCATGAGGGTCAGTGCATTGCTCATGCTCCACATAGACTCCTCCACAATGAAGACCATGGCCGCAGACCCTCATGGATCTCTGCCAGATCCTCCCGCACATCCCGCTGGACATCCAGCATCTGCCGCCTAATGGACGAATCCAGAGGGTCTCTGCGCTGGAGCCGGGTTCAGAGGGCGGGTGTGACGCGGGTGCAAATGACTCCCGATGGTCCTCCGGTATCAGGAGTGGGCCTTCGGGGTCCAGAGAGCGAGTGCGTGCTGGCGAATCTAAAAGGGAGAAGAAGTACATCACACTATCACTGTGCATGCCAGACACCCTGCTGAGACAATGGAGATCTGCACCATGGTGCCCTCGTCTTTCAATGGTCAATGGGGACTCCAGGTTTGAGGCTCCCATCAATGAAGAGACTACACTAGAATGGATGCACAATCCGAAACTCTCACCTCTGTGCACTGCGCTCTTACCTTCGTCTGGCACCCCCGCCTCTCCATGCCCGGTTGCATGGGAAGCGTGCCAACTCTCCAGCTCCAGAGCGTCCTGCTTGAGCCTGGTCAGCAGCAGGAGGTTGGGCTGCCCTTCCCCTGTACATGGCCTCTCTGATTGGTTATGGCTTGCCTTCTCCTGAAAGGACAGAGGAGCATTGATTAGTCCACTCTCTACCTGCAGCACCATTGCAGCCTGGCCAACCCCAGCTGAGGGGCACCTCGCAGGGCACATCCGGGTCATGGCCCTCGAGCTGCAAGGTACTCAGTCCAAGCAGCCAGGGCTCACCCCCTTGGCCAGCTCCAGTGTCACTGACAGTTGGCACTCAGACTCTAGCACCTCTAAGGTCCACGGGAGGGAACGGCCACACCTTAACACTTCACCACACTGACCCATGCCAACATGGCGCTCGCCCTTCCTGTGCGCAGCAGGTCATTGAACCTCTTCCAGCAATGATGTGCGCACCACACCACGTCATGGCTGCTAACCAGCACTGCCACCTCCTCCATGCCCTCTTGGTGGGATGCGGTGGCTTCCTCCTTCCATCCCTGGGGAGAAGGGTATCCCTCTTGGAAGTCACATCCTCCAGGAGGACCGCGAGGCACTCATCCAAAACGCTGGGGGGGGGTGCCCACTGCCCAGCCAACCTCACCCCCTGGTGCCCCCCAGCCGCACTCAACTCCATCACTTTGCTAATGAAGAACAAACTTTCTCCCGTGGCAGCCGTCCAGGAGTTGCCTGGGCTGTTTTTAAACCAGCTGCCGGGTCGCCATTGGACCCAGCGGCCAACAGGCCCCTGCCCCCGCTCAGCCTTTCCCGACCGGTGGGCAGCCGCGTTTCACGCTGGGCAGGCCTTAGTTGGCCCGTCAGCGTGAAATCACAGAGAGAGGCCAATCGCGGGCGGAGGCCCATTTCCCGGTCACTCCCAGACCACGCCCGCCTGCCGAACTCAAAATTCTGCCCAAAGAATAAATCTGTAATCCACCAATCCACTCAATCTGAAGAGTTTGCTAATGGTTTCTGAATGATTAAAGGCTAGGGTCATTTCCCCCAGATACTTTAAGCCACAAGGAGGCTCTGAGTTGAGCAAGATGGGGCCTCAAGCTGAAACTCTGGCTTAGGCCATGTTTAGCACCAGACACCATCTTGATAAGGGAGTTGAAGTTTGGTCCAGTAACAGCTGACCAGAGGATTGTTAAACAGCCGATTGCCACTTAAATTTCCTGCCAGTGCTCAGTAGAGATGTTGCAGAGATCCTGGTGGCTAAAACCTCAACTAATGCCCTTTCCTAACACTGACCAGCTGGATGGGAGTAAAGCAGTCATTGCTAGGGATTTCCAATGTTCTTTAAAGGTAAATTATTTCTTACTGTTGACTATAGCTGGAGGGTTGAAGAAGAATTCTGAAACACATCAGAAGACTTTCTGGGAAACATTGCCAAGACTTCACCAAGTTCAAGCAACATTTATTCCGGAAATTCTCTGAGGACTTGGCCTAAAGAGAGTGAGTGCTGTGTTACTCCACCTCCTAGGAGTCACCAGGAGAAAGGGAGAGTTTGGTCTTTGGCATCTTGTTAGAGGTTTCCCTTGCTCTGCGGGAGGAATGGGAGGGGAACGTGGGGCCAGGCAGAGCAGCACCAACTGTTACAGGAGAGAGGGACAGAAGAGGCAGGGGGACTCCTTCCCCTCTGAGGTTACAGGACATCCCTCCTCCTCTGGACCTCCTCCACCAGGACCTTCAATGCTGTGTCTGAGAACCTGCGCACTCTCTCCCTCAGTCCCTGAGCCATTCTGGAAGCAGCCGCTGTGAGCAAGGGTACCCCAGATCTTCGGGAAATGGGTGGGTGGAGTCCACACTTGAGTGCGAAGCCAGTTTAGCACCATCAGGAAATTCATATTATGGTCATCAGCAATCAAGAGCAAAATTGTGTGCTAAATTCAAACTTTCAATTTGGCCTGTCTTATTAACACAGCACCTATTTAAAATCTGTTTCCACCCTTTCACTGAAAGAATTCCCTCGGAGCTGTGGAGGAGCAGAGGGATTGGGGTCTTCATTTATCTAAACTTATTGGAATGTTTTCTTAAGGGGACTGGAATTCAGGAGTGAAGAAGTGATGTTTCTGTTGCACAGAGTCTTGGTCAGGCTCCATGTGGAGTATTGCTTTCAGAAGAGGTATATTCACCTTGTAAAGGGTACAGAGCACATTCAGCAGAACGACACTAGGGTTTAAAGGGCTAAATAATGAGGACGTGCTGCATAAAAGTAGCTTGTGTTCCCTTGAGTTCAGAAGATTGAGGGATGATCTATTTGAGGTGTTTAAAATGATAAAGGAATTCAAGCTTTCTCTTCTTCAGGCTCTTGCGACCGGGATGGGAGGAGTGCTCAGTTGATCTAGCCACACCACTCCATAGTGCACAACATTAGTGTAAATGTTTAATTCACTCACAAAAATGGCCAGTTATTTACCTTCACTACTGTTAGACCCAGAATGAAAGAGACTTTCAATAAACCCAGAATGGTTGATTTATTATAAAACAAAACTCCTTTTTAAAATAAATTGCAAGGAATGGTTAACACACAATTTGTAATCTAGAAGTGTAACTATCTAAAGCTTTTAAAATTCCCCAGCACACACGCAAACAAACAAAGAAGGTCTCGGCAGAGATGAGTAGTTGAAGGAAAAACTTTATAAAAAGGATAAAGTTTGCAGGGTTTTGACATTGGTGATCTGGTGCTCCTTCATGTGAAGACAGGCCATTAGTCCCAGTAAATGTCTGGAGGTTCTCACCAACGGCTTCAGCATGGAGGAGAATAGAGCCGGGTCAATCCTTCTTGTCTCAGCCTCTTGGGTTTCCAAAGGCAGACAAGTTCCACTGAGATGGGGTTTCCTAGCTGGATACTCTATTTTGGGCAAGGCAAGGAGAGCGCGAGCTGGGCAGCTTTTCCCCTTCTCGGTTCACTCCCAACTGAGCTCAAAACAACAAGCTCCTCCATCGGGTGGTTTCCAGTAAATCACCAGGCCTTTGCCTTTAAAGCAGTTTGTTTTTCCATCAATTAAAGTGATTGCAGTTCAAATAAACAGATAGCTCTACTCCTCGAGTGCCCTGCAGGTCAGTGGCCTTATGCGAAAGGCATGCTCACTCACAGCCTGAGTTGAACATATGGCCTTTTTCCAACAAACCAAGTGTCCAAATAATGAAAATTCCTTCCAAAGTTTAAAGGAAAAGTACACTTCTTGAAAATCCGCCGTGAAGAAATGAAATGCCATTTCCAAATGCGTTCCATTACAAAATGTACTGGAAAACATATACACAATATATATAAAACAAAATTCAAACATGCACTTACTCAGTCATTCACTTCTTACACAGCACCTGTACAGTTTTTCTCTGATTTTCATGGATGGAGGCTTCGCTGACTAGACCAGCATTTATTTCCCAGCCCTAAATGCCCTTGAGAAGGTGGTGATGAGCTGCCTTCTTGAACCGCTGCAGTACATGGGGTGTAGGTACACCCACAGTGCTGTAAGGGAGGGAGCTCCAGGGTTTTGACTCAGCGACAGTGAAGGAATGGCGACATATTTCCAAGTCAGGATGGTGAGTGGCTTGGAGGGGAACTTCCAGGTGGTGGTGTTCCCATTTATCTGCTGTCCTTGTCCTTCTAGATGGTAGTAGTCGTGGGTTTGGAAGGTACTGCCTAAGGAGCCTTGGTAAGTTCCGGCAGTGCATCTTGTAGATGGTACACACTGCTGCCACGTGTCAGTGGTGGAGGGAGTGAATGTTTGTGGATGGGGTGCCAATCAAGTGGGCTGCTTTGTCCTGGATGGTGTCGAGCTTCTTGTGGGAGTGTTGTGGGAGCTGCACTCATCCTGGCAAGCGGGGAGTATTCCATCACACTCCTGACTTGTGCCTTGTAGATGGTGGGCAGGCTTTGCGGAGTCAGGAGATGAGTTACTCACCACAGGATTCCTAGCCTCTGACCTGCTCTTGTAGCCACAGTATTTATATGACTGTTGCAGTTCAGTTTCTGTTCAATGGTAACCCCCAGGATGTTGATAGTGGGGGATTCAGTGATGGTAATGCCATTGAATATCAAGGAGCGATGGTTAGATTCTCTCTTGTTGGAGATGATCATTGCCTGGCACTTGTGTGGCATGAATGTTACTTGCCATTTGTCAGCCCAAGCCTGGATACTGTCCAGGTCTTGACACATTTAGACATGGACTGTTTCAGTATCTGAGGAGTCACGAATGGTGCTGAACATTGTGCAATCATCAGCAAACATCCCCAGTTCTGATCTTATTATGGAAGGAAGGTCATTGATGAAGCAGCTGAAGATGGTTGGGCTGAGGACACTACCCTGAGGAACTCCTGCAGTGATGACCTGGAACTGAGATGATTGACCTCCAGCAGCCACAACCATCTTCCTTTATGCTTATTATGATTCCAACCAGTGGAAAGTTGTCCCCCTGATTCCCATTGAGTCCAGTTTTGCTAGGGCTCCTTGATGCCACACTCGGTCAAATGCGGCCTTGATGTCAAGGGCAGTCACTCTCACCTCACCTCTGGAATTCAGCTCTTTTGCCCATGTTTGAATGAAAGCTGTAATGAGGTCAGGAGCTGAGTGACCCTGGTGGAACCCAAATTGGGCATCAGTGAGCAGGTTATTGCTAAGCAAGTGTCGTTTGATAACACTGTTGACGACCCCTTCCATTACTTTACTGATAATTCTACAAAAATTACATTCTTGATAATACATCAGCAATTATATTATCTTTTCTAGCAATATGAACAATCTTTAAGTTATCAGGCTGTATTAACAAGCTCCATCGGAACAGTCTGTCATTCTAAATCTTAAATTTTCCCACAAAGGCCAAGGGATTGTGGTCAGTATATACTAAGGTTTCTTTACAGCCATGACGGATACATACCTCAAAATGTTTAAGAGCCAGTAACAATTCCCAGGGTTTCCTTCTCAACTGTAGAGTATCTCTTTTGATGCTGATTTAATTTTTTTAGAAAAGTACCCCACCGGCTTCTCTGTGCTCCATTCATCTTCTTGCAATAAGGTCGCACCCACTCCCAAGTCACCAGCATCGATTGCCACCTTGAAGGGTTTAGCAAAATGAAGGGGCAGCTAACACCAGTTCATTAGTTAGGATTGTCTTCAGCTCCTCACAAGCTGTCTGGCACTCTCTTGACCACACCACCTTTGCTTCCTTTTACAATGAATCCGTCAGTGGAGCCGCTATTGTGCTGAGGTTTGGCACAAATCTAGGATAGAAACCGCACCTTCCAAAAAATCTCATGATTTCCCGTTTAGTTTTAGGGAGAGGGAATTCCATCAAAGCCTGTACTTTCACTGTTCTTGGCAATGCCTGTCCTTACCCTACTATATGCCCTAAATAATTTACTCGCGCTCTCACGAACTCACCCTTGGCTAACTGTATTGTTTAAATAAGGCTTCCAATTGTTTTCCATGATCTTTCCAAGTTTTGCTGCAAACCAATACATCATCCAAGTAAACTACACAGTTTGGAACACTAGTTACAATTTGATTCATTAGTCTTTGGAAAGCGGTTGGAGCATTTTTTAGTCCGAATGTCATTACTCGGCGTTGGTATAGCCCACGTGGCGTGACAAAAGCTGACGTCTCCTGAGCTTGTGGTGTTAAAGGCTCTTGCCAGTGTCCTTTCAACAAACCTATCTTAGTGAGGAATGTGGCGCTGCCAACCCTGTCAATACAATCTTTTAAACGAGGGATTGGGTAGGAACCTGTTTTTGTTACCACATTAACCTTTCTATAATCTATGTAGAATCTGGTTGACCCATCAGGTTTAAGCACTAACACCACTGGAGAACTCCAGCTACTTTGACTAGGCTCAGCTGGCTGATTTTCTACCATATATTGATTTTCTGCTTTTACTTGAGTTTGTTTCTCTGGACTTAAGCGATAAGGATGTTGTTTTATAGGAAAAGATTCCCCTACATCTACATTATGCATGGCTAAAGTTGCACACCCTGATTTATCCCTACAGATTCCTTTGAATTCTGTCAATGACTGTCATGATCCCGGATCATAGCCCCGAATTACTTACGGACATATTGAACTTTTAAGTAAAACATGTATTTCTTTTTTAAAAAGGACGACCAAGCAAAATCTGCCTGAGGCTGTGAAGTAACCACTTACTGGAAAATTCCAACGTGGATTACACTTGATCAACTAGTCCAGAGAACGGAATGTTGCACCTAAAAAAGTGTCAAGGCCAACTTCAGACAGAAACACTTCAAAAAGGAAAAGATGCAAATCAAAAACTCAACTGTAATTTCCTGATAATGAAGGCTGATTACCACCTCAGCAGCTACCACCTCCTGCGAGTTATATCCCAGACCGTGGACTTGCTGTGAGTTGAAAGAAAGCAGTTTCCGGGTGAAAGACATGTTTGTTTTTTTTCCCCTCCAGGAATACACAAGAAAAAGGGGTTAAAAGCCAACTGGTCTCTGCGTTATCTGGTTTTGGTGTCCCAGGCCTGGTGGGCGAGGGTGTGCCGTGAAGGTTACAGCTGAAGAACATCAGCTAGGCATCCCTGCACTTGCAAAGTAAAAAACTCTCTCTCTGATTGCTGGAAGCAAGTCACCAGTCAGCAAAGCCACAGTCCAAAAGGAAACAGGACAACTCCTTTCAGCTAACCTGCAGCACCAAGAATCTCCAAACCAACTGCTCGATTGCCAAAGTCAGCTCTACCGGAATCATCCAACTTAATGGCCACAATATTTCACCATCTACTCCTCACGGACAAACCAAAGACTGAGTCGAATATCTTTTTAACTTTTATTTTTGGGTTCAGTTTCTCATTTCTAACCTGTGTGTGTATTATTTTGTCTCATATTTATCAACTAATAAATTCATTCTTTCTTTGACTCAAGGCAGCCTGGTTAAATTGGATCCTTTTAAAACATAAATACATTTGGACTGGGAAAAGGTATCCATGAGGGATGGGATCCCTATTAAATTAACCTTGTTGCGACCAACCAAGGGGGTTGAATAAAGAAGGCGAGACAGTTCATCCCTCCTCACCCGGGAGCATAACAATTTGGGGGATCCTCGCCCGGAGAACGATTATAACAGTAACCTCACTAGATCCTCTCATTGTCCTGCCTCTAAACATGAAAATATGGTGTCTAAATGTCCTGGTATTTCAGTGTTAGCAACCCGGATAGTAGGAGGTTCAATTTGTGGGCTGCCTAAATCTCCTTCCACCTTACTCTCACTGTCTCTTCCATCCCCCACTGTCCTTAATACCTGACATACCTGCTCCTTTTTATCTTCCTCCCCACGATGGGATTGTCTTAACATATTGATATGACACAGCCAGTTCTTTATCCAATGATCTGGGGTGTCTATCAAATAATTTACTTTATCAACCCTTTTACGTGCCATTGAAAAGTGCTTTCAGATGTTCCCCCTGTAAAGGCAATAACACTAACCCTTCATCCCCCGTTTGTAATGTTTGGGTCACAGCTATTGGGCTTATCTGCCCTTTCCTTCATCTATGTTTGAGAAACTTTTAAGATGTTCTTGAGCCACTTTGGAGGCTCCCGTCAGCCAGACCTGGAGCACAGACACGCATAATCTAACATAGAGGATTCATCCCTCTGTCCCTCAGATCCAGGGTGACTTGTTTCCACTCCAGTTCAACAGGTTCTGAGATAGCTGATAAATCCAATACATGATCTGCAGATTATGCCACATGTGGGGCAGGTGGGTTTGAAGGGTTGGGTAGATGGGTTGTTTGGAGGTTTGTGCGCTCTCTCTGGCACCTCAACTGCACATTCCCAACAAAGTCTCTCCACGTCTTCCCGAATGAACCTTCTCCAATTTGGTTAATCACAAGCCAGGGTCTCCCATGAGTCGGTAGGTTCTGATTAAAGATCACAGATCTGAAGCGTTTCTCTGACTTTGTTTCTCTCTACACAGATGCTGCCAGACTTGCTGAGTACTTCCAGCATTTTCTGTTTTTATTTCGGATTTGCGGCATCTGCAGTATTCTGCTTTTGTGGAGGAAATCTGGAACACTCTCACCCTCAAAAGCTGTGGATACTGTGAGGAAGGGAGGGGGGTGGGAGGGGAGGAATAAATTGAAATGATCAAGACCGTGATTGAGCAATAATGGTTGGGTAAGCGATCATTGAGGGATATGGCACAAAGACGGATTAATTGAGTTGAGGTACGGATTAGCCATGACCTAATAGAATGGCAAACAGGTTGGAGGGGCTGAATGGCCAACTCCTGTTCCAGCATTTCTGATGAAAGAGATAGTTCTGGCTTCACAAAATTAAACCAACACTTAACCCTTTCAAGACTATTAATTTTAGTAGGAATTTTGAAATGTTGCTCATTTAAAGCTGGCATATTTCACAGATCTTTAATTCATCTCTGATCCACCTGTCAAAAAGCTATCTTTAAATGGAACAATTAGTTTCTAATTTCCTGAAGTTAAGGAGTCGATAGTAATGTAAAATTTATCGGATTAGATTAAATCGAGGGCCGCTCATCATCGTGTGGGTGTAGATGGGTCAGCACTCAATATAAACCCAATGTTCCACTTCAACCACACACAAACCTACGAATCCAGTCCGACTATCAAAGGAGCAAAGACCTCTGCTGCTCCCAATGTCTGTTGTTGATGCAACAAAGGTTTCAGCAAAGTGATAGATACGCTGCCCTCTCAGCTGAAATATTCCAGTGCCATTATTTTATTTTGAAAAAATAAAGCAAGAGAGTTCTCCCTGATGTCCTGGCCAATGTTTATCCTTCAAAAAAACATCAATAAAAACAGATTATCTGGTCATCACCACATTGCTATTTGTGGGAGCTTGCTGTGCACAAGTTTCCTACATTACAATAGCGGCTACCTGGGATGAGGGGGTTATCTTATGAGGAAAGATTGGACATGTTGTGCTGTATCCATTGGAGTTTAGAAGATTGATCAGTGACTGTATTGAAACATCTAAGATCCTGAAGGGATTTGACAGGGTGGATGCTGAGAGGGTGTTTCCCCTCGTGGGAGAGACTAGAACTAGGGGACACAGTTTAAAAATAAGGGGTCTCCCATTTAAGAGAGAGATGAGGAGAAATTTTTTCTCTCAGAGGGTTGTTAGTCTATAGAATTCTCGTCCCCGAGGGAAGTGGAGGCTGGGTCATTGAATTTATTCGAGGCTGACTTAGATTTTTGATTGACAAGGGAGTCAAAATTTGTAGGGGCAGACAGGAAAGTGGAGTTAAGGCCACCATCAGATCAGCCATGGTCTTATCAAATGGTGGAGCAGGCTCGAGGGCTGAATGGCCTACCCCTGCTCCTAATTCATACGTTCGCATAGAATTCAAGAGAAACTTATTGAGAATGTGGAACTCGTAGTAGTTGAGGCGAATAGCATCAATGCATTTAAGGGGAAACTAGAAAATCATATGAGTGGGAAAGGAAGAGAAGAATATGCTGATGAAGTGAGATGAAATAGGATTGGAGGAGGCTCATGTGGAGCATCAACACTGGCATGGGCCAGTAGGGCCGAATGGCCTGTTTCTGTGCTGTACAGTCGATGTAACCAGCCTACCCAAAGTCTCCGTCCTCTATCTACGCTTCCTCCTGGTGAAATTCTCCACAAGGCAGAGCACATGCAGCAATTCTGGATTCACTGAAGAACGGGTCTCCAGTGTTTCCACAGCGACGTGAATTGGGCATTGCTGAGCACAGCTGATGCTGAAACCACAGCTGTTGGCTACAGTTGTAGAATGTAGGAGTGCATAAAATTAGCAAGAAGAAAAATACTGCAGAAGCTGGGAATCTGAGAGAGGAGCAGGGAAAGCTGGAACTGCCCAGCAGAGCAGACAGCACGTGTGGAGAGGCAGAAGCCAATGTTTCACTTACTGGGCCCTTCTGACCAAATGTGTCGTCGATATTTTTTTAATATTTGTTCATGGGATGTGGGTGTCGTGCCCAGGCCAGCATTTATTACCCATCCCTGGTTCAAAGGGCAGTTAAAAGTCAACCACATTGCTGTGGGTCTGGAGTCACAAGTAGACCAGATAAGGACGGCAGATTTCCTTCTCTAAAAGGCATTAGTGAACCAGATGGGTTTTTACAACAAGTGACTTTTTATTTCCCGATTTTTATTAAATTCAAATTGCACCATCTGCCATGGTGGGATTTGAACTCAGGTACCCCAGAGCATTATCATGGGTCTCTGGATTACTAGCCCAGCAACAATACTACTACACCATTGCCTCCTCCAAGAGACACCTGTCCCTCCACCAGTGCTGCCTGATCTGCCGAGCTGTTCCAACTTTCACTGCCTTTAAAATTGACCCCCAGCTAGTCAGATATTAGAATCCCATTCCATAAGAATAACCCACAGCTCCTAATATTTTACAAGCCAAGGGCACAATGAGGAATTGAGAGGATGTCAGGAACTGTGAGAATGTTTCACACCTGAGACTCAGAGCACTTACTCTGCACACACAGCACTGATTTCCATTTACTGTTTTCTAACAACCAATCGAGGGGAACATCAGAACATGCACGAACTATATTCTGAAACTGGCAATTCACAGCACTGTGCTGCTTGGATCTGAGAATTATAATCCCCTTGCTAGAATCAATGTCAGCTCACATTGCTCATCATTCACCACTTGGGGGAAGATTTCCTCTTTGTTTTGAGCAGTGAAATCATAAGTGCGTTCTTTATAAACAAGGTTCTTTCTCTGAGAGAAGGAGGCGGCAGATAGAGGAGGGGAATCAAAAGGGAGATCCTTTGCTTTGCTGACACTCCACAGCCTGAACATTTTGCTTCCAGCTGCCCACTGTTGGGAGAGTCAAACAGCCAAAAACGGGTGAGCATTTTGTCCTGCCCACTATACACCTTGTGCAGCTTCCAAGGGACAGGAGGCATTGGAAGCCCTTTGAGCTGGCAGCTGTTCTGTTTAAACATGAACCTACGAATCTTCTGCATTCTGCAATGCCTTACCATGCAGAACATCAGTGTAGATTGTGACTTTGTGTGATGGCGATGATGCTGCTATTTCCACATGGAATTAAAAACCCACAGAGATGTAAAATTGACTCGCTATCACCTGTCTACCACTACTTACAAATCCAAGATCTATCCCATCAAATGTTAAAAACACACATTTAAAACAGCCACCCAGAATTACTGGACGGTCAGTTTTGGCAGGTGGATAACTTAAGGGCCCCAGATTAGTAACTTCAGGTCTTCATATTTTTTTGTTTTTGTTTCTTTTTCAGCTGGGAGCTCAATTAGATCATCCCTTAATCTTCTACATTTCAGTGAATGCAAGCCTTGTCTGCAAGCAACCTGTCCTCATCATTTAACCCCTTTTGGCCCAGGTATCATTCTGGTGAATCTGCCCTGCACCCCCAAGGAAGGTATCCTTCCTTGGATGCGGCGCCCAAATGGCGTTTGACCTTATGCCAAAAGGTTACCACTTGAGACAAATGAGGTAATGTCGAGCGTTGAGGTATCCATACAATTTGGATTTTAACCAAGAACTGTATTGGCAATGTACTATTGATAAATATCAATGTGCATCCTCCCTCCTCCCCCCTTGTCATTCATTATTCCCATTGAGTCACTCACCTTCTCTAAATGAGTGCGGGATGGATCAGTCTGCCTCAGTTGGTAGCACTCTTAGCTCAGAGGTTCTGGGTTCAAGCCCCACACTAGGGCTTGAACACATAATGAAGGCTGACACTTTCGGGCCACGTGAAGAAGAGCAGGAGAATTATCATATTGTCTTGGCCAAACTGAGGAAACCGCAAAGAGCAGGGAGATAAATGGTATTTCTCCACTTGGAAAATAAGCTCTAAAATTCCAGTAATGTAATAATCAATATTCTGTGACCAGCATTAAAGGCTCGGTGATTCAGCAGCATTCCCTGCGTGGAGAAAGGAAGGGTACTGTAATGTTTTGAGGCCAGTCGAAGATAATGCAAGTGTCCATTGGAGATGAGAATCCATTAAGAGCCAACATTTAAATCTTCACTTTCATTAACCCCTTCTTCCCTGATTGCTTCCTGTTAGTCAAAATGGAAAGAATTATTCTACAAGTTTTGTCAGTATGGAGTTTGTGAACAGTGAGGTTGCTGCTCTCATAGTTTGCGAATATTACCAGAAATACTTTGATATTATCGCCACATAGAAACATGGGCTGCTTGGATGATTCTTTTTCATTCAGACAATGTGGGTTCAAAGCTATTATTCGTTCAGGGGGGGAATGTGGGTGTCATTGACATGGGTCAGCATTTATAATTGCCCTTTGAGAGTGATGGTGAGCCACCACTTCAGGAATATAGCTGAGTGACTTGCCGCAATGAAAGCAGAGGGTGCTGGAAATACTCAGCAGGACTGGCAGCATCTTCGGAGAGAGAAACAGTCAACGGGCTGGATATTACAGTCCCCCACCAGGCACGAGGGCACATAAAATACAAGGGGTGCCTAGCCCACCACCTTCTCACCCACCCTCGAGCTGTCCCCCATAATGCGGGGGATAGGCAGCCAATGAAATCGGCAGCTCACCCACCATATTTAAATAAATAATTAAGGGTCAGTGGAGCTTATTAACAAACCGATTGGCCCCAGTATTAAGCTGCCCATGCCATAACCCTGTTGGTGTGGGCAGGCAGATGGAAGCAGTATTAAGCTGCCCATGCCATAACCCTGTTGGTGTGGGCAGGCAGATGGAAGCAGTATTAAGCTGCCCATGCCATAACCCTGTTGGTGTGGGCAGGCAGATGGGAGCAGTATGAAGCTGCCCATGCCATAACCCTGTTGGTGTGGGCAGGCAGATGGAAGCAGTATTAAGCTGCCCATGCCATAACCCTGTTGGTGTGGGCAGGCAGATGGAAGCAGTATTAAGCTGCCCATGCCATAACACTGTTGGTGTGGGCAGGCAGATGGGAGCAGGTAGCCTGTTCTTTCAAAAAACCTTTTAAAAGGACTGGAAGGAAGGAGGGGGTTACTATCCCCGGGGGAGGGCGGTGGGGGGGTGCCCTTTGCGCATCGGGGGTACCGCCACCACCGGAGATAGTACCTCCCACTTCCTTCCTCCCTCCCACGAACTGCAAAACCCACACCCCCCACCCCACCTGCCCAAGGTGCCCAATCACGTCCTGCCCAATACCCCAGACTTACCTGAGTCTACTGGGGCCTTCATCCTGGCACAGTTTGCAGCCCTGGCAGTATCCACTACCGGGCTGTGGTGCTGCTGGGACTGCAAGAGCTGTTGGCCAATCTGATTGGCCGGCAGCTCCCGAGGGCGGGACGTCCTCCCAGGGAGGGGCTGAATTCTCACACTTTCCCCGTCCGTAGTCTTCATCGGTCAGCTCCTGCCCTGTAAAATCCAACCCAACATTTCAGGTCGATGACATTTCATCAGAACCCCCTCCCTCACCTCTTTCTCTGGCACACTAATGACTGTATCACAACTGTCTGAGTGTCTTGCTTGGCCGTTTCAGAGGGCACTTAAGAGTCAACCACATTGCTGTGGGTCTGGAGTCACATGTAGACCAGACCGGATAAAGACGGCAGATTTCCTTCCCTAAAGGGCATTAGTGAACCTAATGGCTTCTTTTGAACAGAGGCCCGAACAATCCCCATCCACCACCACTCTCCTCCGTCTGCCTGAACTTGTTCTCTCACTGAACAGTTTCTCCTTAAACTTGTCTCACTTCCTCCAAATAAAAGGTGTGGCTATGGGTACCCGCATGGGCCCCAGCTATGCCTGTCTCTTTATGGAGTATGTGGAACATTCCTTGTTCCAATCCTACTCAGGCCCCCTCCCACAACTCTTTCTCCAGTACATCGATGATTACTTTGGTGCTGCTTCATGCTCTCGTCTGGACCTGGAAAAATTTATTAATTTTGCTTCCAATTTCCACCCCTCCATCACTTTCACATGGTCCATCTCTGACACTTCCCTTCCCTTCCTTGACCTCTCTGTCTCAATTTCTGATGATAATCTGTCCACCAATATTCATTACAAGCCCACCAACTCCCACAGCTACCTTGACTACAGCTCCTCACACCCCGCTTCCTGTAAGGACTCCATCCCATTCTCTCAGTTCCTTCGCCTCTGTCGCATCTGTTCTGATGATGCCACTTTCAAAAACAGTTCCTCTGACATGTCTTCCTTCTTCCTTAACCGAGGTTTCCTACCCTCGGTGGTTGACAGGGCCCTCAACCATGTTCGACCCATCTCCCGCGCCTCTGCCCTCACACCTTCCTCTCCCTCCCAGAAACATGATAGGGTCCCCCTTGTCCTCACTTTTCGCCCCACCAGCCTCTGCATTCAAAGGATCATCCTCTACCATTTCCACCAACTCCAGCATGATGTCACCACCAAACACATCTTCCCTTCATCCCCCCGGCGGCATTCCGCAGGGATTGTTCCCTCCGGGACACCCTGGTCCACTCCTCCATCACCCCCTACACCTCAACCCCCTCCCACGGCACCTTCCTATGCAACCGCAGAAGGTGCAACACCTGCCCCTTTACTTCCCCCCTCCTCACCGTCCAAGGGCCCAAACACACCTTTCAAGTGAAGCAACATTTCACTTGCACTTCACTCAATTTAGTCGACTGCATTCGCTACTCCCAATGCGGTCTCCTCTACATTGGAGAAACCAAACGCAGACTGGGTGACCGCTTTGTGGAACACCTTCGGTCTGTCCACAAGCATTACCCAGACCTCCCTGTCGCTTGCCATTTCAACACACCACCCTGCTCTCATGCCCACATGTCCGTCCTTGGCCTACTGCAATGTTCCAGTGAAGCTCAACGCAAACTGGAGGAACAGCACCTCATCTTCCGACTAGGCACTTTACAGCCTTCCGGACTGAATATTGAGTTCAACAACTTCAGATCATGAACTGTCTCTTCCATCCCCACCCCCTTTCCGATCCCCCTTTTTTCAAATATTCATTTTTATTTTTTAATTTATATATTTTTTCCCATCTATTTTTATTCTTATTATTTTTAAAATTTATTTCCATTCACTGTTTTATCCCCACCTTTTAGCCCATTTCAATCTTTTCTCCCACACAGTCCCCTCCCCCCACCCCCCACCCCCCCTCCTACACTAGGGCCATCCGTCACTGGCTCCTCCTGCTTTCTACTCTTAATGTCACCATTAGCATCTCCTTTAGCCAGTATCACCACCATCAACACCCCTTCAGCCTTTTGTTTATGACATCTTTTGCAATCTCTCCCCTGCCTCCACCTATCACTGGCCCTCTATCCAGCTTCACCTGTCCCACCCTCCTTATACAGTATATATTTCACCACATTTTTACTTCTCTTTAGTTCTGATGAAGAGTCATATGGGCTCAAAACGTTAACTCTGTCCTTCTCTCCACAGATGCTGTCAGACCTGCTGAGTCTTTCCAGCATTTTTTGTTTTTGTTTCAGATTTCCAGCATCCGCAGTATTTTGCCTTTACCTGATGGGTGTTTTTAATTGGCAGCAGTAGTTTTATGGTCACCGTTACTGAAATTAGTTTCTCAGTGCAGATTTATTTAATTAATTACGTTTAAATTCATCAGCTCCCCTGGTGGAGTTTGCCTGGGCTGGATTTTTACACTCCCCTGCCGGCAGGTTTGAAGCTGGGAGAGGGCATATAAAACCCAGCAGCGGGCCTTCCCCCTGCCCGACCTGTCTGAAACTCTACAGGGACACAGCCCACCCACACTTGGGCTTATTGAGGCCCAAAATGGCCAATTAATGGCCACTTAAAGGCCTCATCCCACCTCCGCTGGTATTTTATCCATGGCAGGGGAGGTCCACACCAAAAGGGAAGCCCAACAGCTTTAGCTGCACAAGCTGGTGTTGAGCAAGGGGGGATTTGCTTTGCATGTCCCCTGGGCCCAATGGAGGCACCCCACACCTCAAGGTCTCAAGGTCATCACCCACCCTCCATCCCCCAACCCCCCCAACCCTTAACCCTCCCCCTCGCCTCTTGAACCCGGACCCAGCGTCTCCATCATCACCACCCCCCTCCCCCCACCACCTCCTCGCTGAGGCCCCCAACCCCAAACTTACCTGAGCTCCTTGGTTTGGTGAGGCAGCCTGTATCCAACTGGCAGGCAGCTCTTTATGGTGGGGCTTCCTCCTGAGAGAGTCTCTGCCTGCCAGACCAGCCATAAGGCGGGGGTGGTTTTACACGGCGGCAGGGCTAGGGTCTGTTTGGGGAAGTGGGGAGAAGTGGCCTCAGGCAAGGGAAGAGGCTGCAGGGCGAGGACTGCACTGGGGAAGGAGGGTGTCCCAGGGTGTGTGTTGGGGCACAGGTTGATTTGTGTAAGGGGTCTCAAGAGGGTGAGGGCTGAGGAGGCAGCCTCCAGAGGAGATGAGGCCAGATGGAGATGTGAGGGTAAGTCGGCTGCCAGCATTAAATTCCTGCAGGGCAGCTGTGGGGATTGTGGGCGGGCTCCTCAGTGGCCTTTTAGCCAGGAGGACCACAGTGCCTTGTTAAGTCCAGCCCTATGTCTCTGTTTTATTAGTCCAGTAACATAGCCGTTATACTACCAACAAAGCAATTTAATTCCAAATAAAATAGTCAAGCATTGAAGTGCAATTCAGAAGGCCATGGTGCTTTCTTCATACTTAAACCTTGAGTAACATGTTCAAACATGACAAAGATATGGGGTGGAATCATCCCAGATTTGCACTAAGTTCGGTAGCGGGAGGGTCATACGATGCTTTACCCACCGCCCACAATGATGGCTTCTCATGCCGTATCATCCCAAAGCCGCCGCATTAATTATGCATTCCCGGGAAACACGCTGTGGCTGGCTCCGATTCACCCGCCACGCCATCTCCTCGCCACTTTATCACACCGGGCACCACATTGAAACTCTAGCCGTGCGCACACCTCTCAGTGCTTCCAGCCCAGGGCTGCTACAAATAAGACATGGCCCTGAAAGGCAAGAAGACTGCAGCCCACAGGTTTAGCGACGCGTCCCTCGAGCGCCTTTTGGATGCTGTGGAGGCCCGCAGTGATGTCCTCTACCCTCGCACTGGCTGCAGGAGGGGCAGCAACATTACCACTCTGGCTTGGTAGGTGATGGCAGTGGTGATCAGTGCCAATGCTGCACAGAAGAGGTCGGCCATTCAATGCAAACAGAGGCTGAATGATCTCATCTGTGCTGCCAGGGCAGGACAACCATCTCATCACTCTAAACTCACACACTCATCAGGCCAACACACTTTCACTGGCATCTCACTCACTGCCAGCTCAAGGGACATCACCACTCACTCTCTCTCACACACCCTCACACCTCCATCTGGCCTCATCTCCTGTGGAGACTGCCTCCTCAGCCCTCACCCTCTTGAGACCACTTACACAAATCAACTTGTGCCCCAACACACACCCTGGGACACCGTCCTTCCCCAGTGCAGTCCTCGCCCTGCAGCCTCTTCCCTTGCCTGAGGCCACTTCCCCCTACTCCCCAAACAAACCCTAGCCCTGCAGCCGTGTAAAACCACCCCCGCCTTATGGCTGGTCTGGTAGGCAGACACCTGCCTATGAGCCCTCATAAGTGATGTGGTGCTGCCTGCGAAGCCTGGCGCTGATGACTGTGAGTGCTGACCCGAAGCAAGGTAGGCAAACAAACCTTGAAGTCCCGTCAGGAAGATATAATAATGTTATTGGAATTTATTGGAAAATAGTGGTACCTGTGTCTATATGTGCCTGTGTGTGTGTGTGTGTGTGTGTGTGTGTGAGACTTGATTGGATTAAAGGCAGCTGGTCTGGAGACTTTGATGTAACAAAAGATGAGCTAGGTTTGAAATGTTAAGTAGGTAAACATGGGGGAAGTTTAGGATTTAAGGTGTAAAAGGACATTTGCATTTTTAAATAAACCAGGCCAGATTGTTTTCAAAGGAGGAGTAAAATGTGTCACCCAACCAGGTGGAGTTCAGAAGCAATGGCCAGAATTTTTAGCTTGGTGGGCGGGCGCGCGCCCAACCCGACCTAGCGTGAAACGGCGCGCAATGACGTTGGCCGAGCGTGCCGACGTCAACGCACAGTCGCGCGATAGTTCAGTCGGTCAGGTGCACGGCGGAGTCGGCAGTGTGCCCGCCGACAATTAAAAGGTCTATTGAGGCCATTATGTTATCAATTGACGTTAATTTTTCACTGCCCATTCAACTTAACAGTTGGCGGGCTGGCGAAAATAAAGTTTTTATTTTATTTGTATTTGCTTTTGGAAACCTCATCCCGCCCATGGATGAGGTTGCCAAAAGAAAATACAAATAAAATAAAAACTTTATTTTTTTAATTAAAAACATGTCCCTGCTCATGTGACAGTGTCACATGAGGGGACGTGTTTTATTACATTTTTCTGTTGTTTATTAGTTTTTTCAATACTTTCTTCATCTCCCTGAGCCAGCTCCGTGTCTCAGGGAGATTATTCAGTGCTCTCTCGCTCGCATGCATGAAGTTCCCTGCTCGCCCCGCTCACCCTCCCCTCACCCGCACAGGCAGAGCTAAGTGCTTAATTGGTGCACCAGCGTGAAATCGCGGCCAGCTTCCCAACCGCTCCCTCCTGCCCCTGCCAATCCCGCATGCCAAGGGCAAAATTCTTCCCAGTGTGTTTATTTTTTCCAAAGATTACTGATAAAATTGGTACTATGAGAAAGTTTTATGATCAGGGAGGTAAAGTCCATAGACATAGTGAAACAATGGGAATTTGTATTCAAAGGGGAAATTATGTATGAAAGAGAGAAGGCTGTGTGTAATGGCAGGCATTTTAAGATCTAACAAGTGTGAAAAGCCTTCAGCATCTACGCCTCAAGCTACTGTCTACAATGAAATGAAGTTAAGGAAACTCACTTTGAATAGGATTGTTCAGGGTGTCATGTTTCTTTGCCTGGGTCTTTTAAAATATATGTATCTTACTGTTGCCTTAACGGAGGTGTAACTGGGAGTCAGATTAATTAGGGGATTTAGAAGTTATTCTAAGAGTAATTTGTAGACATATGTATTTGCTTAAAAAATCATTTCTCTTATTAATAAATGTTTCATTTATTTTATGTGGTGGTCTTTTAGCTGGTCTTATTACCACTGAATTCAAAACTCACATCTCGAAACGTACAAATTGAAAAAATAGTTGTGGCAGTTGTCTCAAGTTTCCCGCTGGGATTTGAATAACTCAGCATTTACCATCAGCTGTGCCATAACAAGTCCCAAGAGAAGTGCAGTGAGCCAGGTGCATGTCACTTATGTGCAGTTGTGAAACACGTCGATGTGCAATCGCACTGACGTGGGCGGATGATCCAGCATAGGGGGATGCGTCTATTGAGCTAGCCTTATAATTATATGTACATGTATTACAATGAGGTTCCTAACATCCAATGGCAGGAAACGTAGCCTGCCATCGATGGGCTGAGCAGATAATCGCAAACAAGCCAATTTAACCAGGCTTTCTTGAGTCAAAGAAAGAGTAAGTTTGTAAATTACTAAAACCCGAAAAAAAACGCAACACACATTCACACAGATCAGAGGTGAGAAGTTGCGTCCAAAAATAAAAGTTGAAAAAGATATGCAAATCAGTCTTTGGCTTATCCGTGAGGAGTAGTTGGTGAAACATTGCAGCCATTAAGTTGGGTGATTCCAGTAGAGCTGACATTGGCAGTTGAGCAATTGGTTTGTCGACACTTGGTTCTGCAGGTTAGCTGAAGGAGTTGTCCTATTTCCTTTTTTGACTGTGGCTTTGCTGACTTGTGACTTGCCACCTGCAACAGAGAGAGAGGAGAGAGAGACTTTTACCTGCAAGCTGCAGGGATGCCTAGTTGCAGTTCTTCTGCTATGACCTTCATAGCACACACTATCACACCAGAACTAGAATACACGGATCAGGTTTGCAGCTGGCTTTTTAATCCCTTTTCTTGTGCATTTCTGGAAAGGAAACACAAACATGTCTTTTGCCCAGAATCTGCTTTCTTTCAACTCAGACCATTTCCACAATCTGAGATATAACTCAACAGGAGATGGTTTCTGCTGAGATGTGGTAGTCTCCGTTGTTTCAGCAATTACAGGAAATTAAAGTTCCATCTTTTGCATTGCATCTCTCCCATCCAAGTGTCTCTGTCTGAAGTAGGCCTTGACACCTTTTTTAGGTGTGATGCTCCATGTTCTTTCTGGACTAGTCAGACAAGGATAATCCACATAGGAATTTTCCAGCAAGTGGTTACTTTACATTCTCAGCCAGCTTTTGTTTCTAGGTCTTTTTAAAAAAACATTTGTCTCCCTTAAAGAAAGTTCAATATACCCGTAAGTAATTTGGGGCTGTGATCTGCTGTCATGACTAAAGATAAAACTTGCATTTATATAGCACTTTTCAGATCTTCAAGACATTCCAAAACTGCTTCACACCCAATTAATTACCATGGTGTAGTCACTCTTGGCTTTTAATCAGCTTTTTGCACATTTCCCACAATGCTGTCTTCTTTGTATATGAGTTGACAAGTGAAATATTCTTGGCCACTGTTAGAAGAAGAGTAGGCAGGTCTCCCAGTGTCCCAGCCAATGTTCACCTCTTTGACCAAGCCTTTGGTCATCTGACCTAATGCCTTCTTCTGTGGCTCAGTGTCATACTTTGTTTTATAATGCTCCTGTGAAGCATCTTTTGGGAGGTTTCAGTACATCAAAAGCTCTATATAAATATAAGTTGTTGTTGACCATTCCTTCCAATTTTCCATTTGTGAGATTTTGGAGTTTGCATATCAGCTGCCGATCAAACAACAGTTTTCAAATTAATTGACTGTGGGCCACATGTAGGCGTCTTGGGACATGAAATATGCATTAAAAATGCAAATTTTGAAATTGCCTCCCCTAAGTGTCACTGTCTTGTTACTTCCCTTTTCTCTTTAAAACCTTCTTCAAAATCTATCTTTTTGACATCTTTTATGATGCCTCCCTGTGTGTCTCCCCTCTGAGTGGTGCCTTGGGACATTGTTGGTGTTAAAGAATCTTGATAAATGCGAGCGAGTAACTCACCTTCTGACTCCCTAAAGCCTTCCACCGTCTACAAGGCACAATTCAGGAGTGTGATGGAGTACTCTCCACTTATCTTGAGTGCAGCTCCAACAATGCTCAAGAAGCTTGACACCATCCAGGACAAAGCAGCCCATTTGATTGGCACACCATCCATCACCTTCTATGTTCACTCCCTCCACCACCGACGCACAGTGGCAGCAGCGTGTACCATCTACAAGATGCACTGCAGCAATTCAGCAAGGCTCCTTCAACTGCACCTTCCAAACCCGCAACCTCTACCACCTAGAAGGACAAGGGCTGCAGTTGGATGGGAACACCACCACATGGACGTTCCCCTCCAAGTCACTCACCATCCTGACTTGGAAATATATCACCGTTCCTTCACTGTCGCTGGGTCAAAATCCTGGAACTCCCTCCCTAACGGCACTGTGGGTGTACCTACACCACTTGGACTGCAGCGGTTCAAGTAGGCCTCTCACCACCACCTTCTCAAGGGGCAATTAGAGATGGACAACAAATGCTGACCTAGCCAGTGACACCCACACCCCATGAAAGAATTTTAAAAAGTTGATAAAATTTATACAAAACAACGTACACAATTTCAATGTTCAGATGAAGGATTATCGACCTGAAACATTAACTCTGTTTCTCTTTCCACAGATGCCGCCTGAGCTGCTGAGTATTTCCAGCATTTTTTCGTTTTTATTTCAGATTTGCAGTGTTGTGATTTTGTGCACAATTACATGTTATACTTGAACTGACAATAAAGAAAACAGACAGACTTGCATTTATATAACGGTTTCACACGTTTGTGCCTAGGCACTTTACAGCCAATGAAGTATTTTGAAATTTAGTCAATGCTGTAACGTAGCTGATTTATACACAGCAACATCCCACAAACAGCAATGTGACCATGACCAGATTTACCTGTTTTTGGCCATCTAGTTTGCACGATAAATATTGGCCTTAGGACACCAGGGAGAAATCCCCTGCCCCTGCTTTAAAATAGTGTGCTGAGTGATGAAATATTGAAAGCAAAAGTTCTATTTCCCACTGCTACATCACCCAAGATTGTAGGCAAATACTGAGTATCTAATCTTGCACATGTCACCAGGGAGGTGTTAAGCTGAGGACCGTTACTTCTACAAGAAGGGAGGGTAGCTGAATTGTCAATGAGCCTGTTCTTTCTCCTGCATCTCCAAGCAATCAATTTATGAGCCCTCGGTAAGGAACAGAGCAGATTACATTCCTCCTGTTGTGTGTCAAGCAATATATGTCGCTGCTTGCAAGATACACCATAATTATGACACTTTGCTTGACTATGATATTGCATCTGAATGGGCCATGAGTATTTCATTTGTGAGAAAATCCCTCATAACTCATACCTTTAGCATTTACAAACAAAGACTCTTTCATACTCGTCAGAGAGCCAGCATGGGCACAACAGGGCAAATGGCCTCCTTCTGTGCCAAAGCCATTCTGATTGTGTGAAAGAACAGTCACAATGTGGATAGGATGGACCTCAATCCCAGATCCTTGTCCCAATCTCCTTATTCGAAACCCTCCTGAGTGCCTCCTGTATCTGGAAATAATTTTCTTTATACAATCCTAGCAAACATTGTCTCTTGTTCTTCTCAAACTGCAAATACCCATCCTGTTTATTGTTTCTCCCCCTGACTACTCAATATGTTGACATCAACCCCAACCCAGGAAAGACAACCACCCACTTAACACCTCTAAACTGGACAGTTTCAATCAGAAAAGCCAGGTTTCATCCTCCTATGTGAGCTTATCTTTTTCTGACTCTCCAATCTGTGACAGTCCTCGGCAAACTCAATTCTTCTTACTTTGTCCAAATCTCAGACTTCGAAAACCCAAGGTTCCTGTTAACTAATCACAAATTCCTGCTTTATCTTTCCATTCCCTTTTCAAACAGTAGTGACGCACTCAGTTAGTGACGTACTTGGTGGTAATGACCTGGAACTCGCTGCTTACGAGGGTGTTGGAAGCGGAGACAATGAATGATTTCAAAAAGAAATTGGATGGGCACTCGACGGAAATAAACCTGCAGGGTTAGAGGGATAGAGTGGGAGAATGGGACTGACTGGATTGCTGTACGGAGAGCTGACATGAACTCAGTGGGCTGAATGGCCTCCATCTGTGCTGCAATGAGTCGATGACTTTAGTGAACTATGGGGCCTTGTCCTTCATCTTTGGAAAAATAGCCTAGTTGAGTATGAGAAGGAAATGCGCAGAATAACAGAACATTCATTATTGTGTTACTTTATGAGAAAAAAGCCTGTGCCCCGTCTCTGCTATTACACACGCAAGACCAGGAATTCACCATGCTGATTAACGGCATTGGTCTGTAACAAGGTGGCATCCTCCAGTTTACCAGGAGGCTCGACTATAATAGATAATCCCATTGGAAGGGCCAGCACAGATTCAGGCTCAATGGGCTGAATGACCTTCCCTGTGCTGTTAAACTGTCTGATTCAGAGTCCGTCAGGATATTGACACATTCCTTTGCCGTGCTATAGCAGTGCCCTGCACGCAACCTGAATGGTGCAAAGGTAAGAGCAAACACAGTAAAATTGCATTCTGCTTAAATCACACCAATTAAACTGCAGGCACGTAAACAGTTCGCAACACATTTGTTTCGACGCAGTAAAACAAATAAATAAATTAGCTAGTGTAAAAATTACAAGGGGGGGGAGTGACAGATTTACCTTCCCTCTGCATTTCAATTTAAAATTGATAGCTGCAGTCAGCTGTCAGTGTGAGCTCAGTTTAGGCATTGGGAACTAACCCATTGTTGAACTGGAAACAAACAAAAGCATTTCTGATGTTAGTGAGACTCACAGTGAAACATACCATTAAAACTCTAGTGCCTCTGCCTCGAGCACAACTATACTAATACCAAAGACATAACCAGCTTAGACTTTTGTTCAGAAACTGAAAAACAGAGACTGAAACTCACTGAACAGGAACTCTGATCAGCTCTCAATAATCCTACATTTGGGAGCCAGACTTAAAACTTTCCAATGTCTAGTGGCACATAAGGCAGACAAAGCACATGCTTACGTCTGTTTCCATAGTTAGTTTTTCCAGGAACAGGTCACCAGAGGATATAGCTTGAGGAGGTGCCGCTCTGCATCAAGCGTGGCTGAGCCGGAGACTCTCTCGCTACTGCCTGCCATAGGTGCATTGGAAGGAATTACAGGTTGATAATCAACTTAAACAAAACAAAAACAGAATTACCTGGAAAAACTCAGCAGGTCTGGCAGCATCGGCGGAGAAGAAAAGAGTTGACTTTTCAAGTCCTCACGACCCTTCAGCATCCGCAGTAGTTTTTTTTTATCTCTGTTGATAATCAACTTGTTTGGTTACGTTACAAACACATCCTCCATAGCCATCAAATCCCAGAGTGGGACTTGAACCTGCAGCTTCTGGCTCAGAGACAAGGGGGGGGCGTTACCCATTATGCCACAAGGCCTCCCCTTTGGGAGCCAGATAACAGCATATTTGAAGAAAGTGTAATGAAGACACAAAGAGTCTGCAGAAAGTTATAGGCGGGGTTGGGTTGGGTTGGGTTGGGTGGGTGGGCAAGGACATGGCAGATGGAAGGAATACTATGTGGCAAAGTGTGAAGGTATCCACTTCGGTAGAAAAAATTAAAACACAGGATATTTTTTGAACGGTGAGAGACGGGGAAATGTTTCCATTCAGAGGTACCTGGGTGTCCTTGTACAAGAATCACAGAAAGTCAACATGCAACAAGCAATTAGTAAATCAAATGGTATGTTAGCCTTAATTACAAAAGGATTTAAGTATAAGAGTGAATAAGTCTTACTCCAAGTGTACAGGGCTTAGTGAGAGCACACCTGGGTCCTTGTGCAATTTTGGTCTCCTTACCTAAGGAAGGGCATACTTGCCCTAGAGGGCTGAGGAAGGTTTACTAGACTTAGTCCTGTGATGAGGGGATTGTCCTATGAAGAGAGTTTGAGTAGACTAGGTCTATATTCCCTGGGGTTTAGAAGAATGAGAGGAGATCTCATTGAAACATAAAATTCTTGGAGGGCTTGACAGGGTAGATGGTGAGAAAATGTTTCCCCTGGCTGGGGAATCGAGAACACGGGGTCACAGTCTCAGAATAAAGGGTCGTCCATTTAGAGTTGAGATGAGGAGAAATGTCTTCATTCAAAGGATTGTGAATCTTTGGAATTCTCTACCTCAGAGAGCTGTGGATGTTCTGTCATTGAGCATATTCAACAACGTTGATGGATTTTTGGATGCTGAAGGAATTAAGGGATATGGGGATAGCGTGGGAAGATAGAGCTGAGATAGAAGATCATGAATGAAATTGATTGGCCAAGGGGGCTGAATGGCCTATGTAGAAACACGCTCCTGGAGGCCTCTAAGTCAAACAAAACAAACTTTATTCACACGAGAGCTCCCGTGGCTGCTTGCATCCAGCCAGCCCCTCATACAGCCATCCTTTTTTCCTAGGAATCCCCTCCCTAGAATTCTTTCCCCCGCGCTAGCCAGGCATTGGTTGAACAAATCACGTGACCCCCTACTCAGTTGAACTGGTCTTAAAGTGACAGTCATCACAGCCTTCTCCAGCTCCTAATTCTTATGTTCTTATGCAAGCTGTGGTTTAGTTTCTTTGTTGATGTAAATTGGTAAGTGACAGGATTCGATAGCACGTGAGGTGTAACATTCCAAATTCAGCAGTTGATCAATGGAAATTAAACCGCTGGAATCTTTGTGAATGAGCCCTGATGTATAATGCAGAATAATTTGTCAAATGATACACAACCACTTCCTGTAGTGGGCTTGAGCTGCCAAAGCTGTGGAATTGGTTCAATCGGCATTAATGGGGCCAAGGGGAAAGGGTGAGGAAGAGAGACACGTGGCCAGGTTTCCCGTGTACAGATATTTGTGTGTTGGCTATGGCACAATGGATAATACTCTCACCCCTGTGCCAGAAGGTTATGGGTTTGAGTCCTGCTCCAGAGGTTTGAGTCCATGATGCAGGCTGCAAGTCCTGGCATAATACTGAGGGAGTGCTGCACTGTTGTAGGTGCTGTCTTTCAGATGAGATGTTAAGCTGAGGTTCCACTGCTCTCAGGCGGAAGTATAAGATTCTGTGGCACCATTTTGAAAAAGAGCAAGGGGAATTCTCCCCAGTGTCCTGGCCAATATTTATCCCTCAACCAACATGAAAAATAACAGATTATCTGGCCATTATCGCATTTCTATTTCTGGGAGCTTGCTGTGTGTAAATTGGCTGTCGTTTTCCCTACAGTATGACAGTGGCTACGCTTCAAAAGTGCTTCATTGGCCGTAAAGCATTCTGGGAAGTCCTGAGGTCATGAAAGGACCTATAGAAAGACATTTCCTTCCAAACATCTCAAGCATGGTTAAGATACACAAACACACTAGGAACCAATAACACATTACATGACACACAGCTTAGTCTTTGAATTTCATATTCAGGCTTTAATGTAAATCTCAGATGATGTCAGATCCAAAGCCACATATTTATAAGGAACATCTTATGGGACAGCTGGAGGCCATTCAGCCCTTCGAGTCTGTTCCACCATTCATTTAGATTTTACCTGGTCTATATCTTAACTCCATCTACCTACCTTGGTACTGTAACCCTCATACCCTTAACCAACAAAAATCGATCAATCTCAAGTTTGAGATTTTCAATTGTCCCCCGGCCTCAAAAGTTTTTTGAGGGTAGAGAGCTCCAGATTTCCACTCCCCTTTGAGTGAAGAAGTGCTTCCTGACATCACCTCTGAGCGACCTGGCTCTCATTTTAAGGTTCCGCCCCCTTCTTCTGGACTTCCCCCCTCCCCCACCCCCCCTACACCAGAAATAGTTTCTCTCTATCAACCCCATCAAATTTCTTATCATCTTAAACATCTCAGATAGATCACTCCTTAATCGTTCTAAACTTGAGGGAGTGCAAGGCTTGTATTATTCCGAGGTAAGTAAGCTGCACAAGTGATTATCAACCAACTGGTTTGTTGGATAAAATTGGTATTGTTAATCTGAGGAAGAAGAGGAAGAGGCCGGTGAAAAATGAGAGTCACCCCACGGATGGTGCTAACCAACGTAACGTAACCCGGAGCATAACACCTCGCTTGGAGCATCCTCTACAAGACTACCACAGACATACGAAGTCACCTTGTTGCTTCTGGAGAAGGAAAAGAACACATTTAGCACAAGGTCTTAGCTGCCTCAAGCCCCTCCCCGTTCCGAGAACAGAGAACAGGAAGTGCTATGTGGCCTTGGGCAGCAGAAATGTTTTTCCTGTTGCACAGCCTGTTGTTCCACCCACGGCACAGTAACATTAGATCTCAGAGACAGTGTGACCGAGTGAGACCTCTTGCTAGGATTCTTCCAGGTGGCAGAGCGGCTTTATTGAAGTTGCCTTGAGTTCCACTTGCAGCTGATGCAGAATTTATTTTCAAGTCTGACAATCTTACGGTCATACTTATCCTGTTGTTTTACTTTGACTGCGACTGTAGCTCTCCAAGTCAAACCATCGCCCACATACTGAGCTCCTGCCCTGAGCGATCCATTCCTAGTGGCATCACAACCATTCACACTGTGTCAGATAAGGCCGTTGAATGGATTGTTAACCCCTCGACATCAAACTATAACTGCTTCCCCAACTGTAGTATTAGGGTGTTCGGGACTGTAAGGTTTAATGTGGGACTGGGGAAACAGTACTGCCCAAGTTATGCTGTAGAGTCTCATGGGAGTATTAGAGTGTTGTGGTGAGTCTGGTAGAAGGCAGCATGAACATAGAAACATAGGAGATAGGAGCAAGAGTGGGGCACTCAGCCCCTCGTGCCTGCTCCGCCATTCAATAAGATCATGGCTGATCTGAACGTAACCTCAACCCCACATTCTTGCCTACCCCTGATAACCTTTCACCTCATTGCTTATCAAGAATCACCCAGCTCTGCCTTAAAAATATTCAAAGACTCTGCTTCCACCACCTTCTCAGGAAGAGAGTTCCAAAGACTCACGGCACTCTGAGAGAAAAACAATTCTCCTCACCTCTGTCCTAAATGGGAGACCCCTTATTTTTAAACAGTGACCCCTAGTTCTAGGTTCTTCCACAAGAGGAAACATCCTCTCCATATCCACCCTGTCAAGGCCCCCCAGGATCTTATATGTTTCAATTAAGTTGCCTCTTACTCTTCTAAACTCCAGCGGATACAAGACTAGTCTGTCCAACCTTTCCTCATAAGACAACCCGACCATTCCAGGTATTAGGCTGGTAAACCTTCTCTGAACTGCTTCCAACGCATTAACATCCTTCCCTAAATAAGGAGATCAGTACTGTACACAATACTCCAGATGTGGTCTCACCAGTGCCCTGTATAACTGAATCATAACCTCCCTACTTCTGTATTCAATTCCCCTCACAATAAATGATAACATTCCATTAGCTTTCCTAATTACCTGCTGTACCTGCATATTAACCTTTTGTGATCATGCACTAGGACACCCAGATCCCTCTGCATTTCAGAGCTCTACAATCTCTCACCATTTAGATAATAAGCTTCTTTTTTATTTTTCCTGCCAAACCTTCAGTCTCTTTACCCAAGTCATTTATATAAATTATAAAAAGTTGAGGCACCAGCACTGTTCCCTTTAGCATACCACTCATTACATCCTGTCCACCAGAAAAAGATTTATGCCAACCCTCTGTTTTCTGTTAGCTAGCCCATCTTCTATCCATACCAATATGTCACCCCCTACACGATGCGTTTTTATATTTTGAAATAACCTTTGATGTGGCACTTTATCAAATGCTTTCTGGAAATCTAAATACCACCAGTTCGCCTTTATCTATAGCGCATTACTTATAGTTGCTTGGTGTTACAGAACTTGAGTAAATACCACATTACTCATTTGTGTAATAGGCAGAACGTCTTTTTGGTTTGACGGCAGCATCCTGTCAGTGGCAAATACCACTCGTGTTGCTACTGCATAGTAGCAGTGTGAAACAGCGAGCTTCACCTGTTGCTCAAATTTTTAAGATACCTTACCCTTCCAGGGTAATCTGAGGTAGACTGGACACTTTTCATAGCCAAAAGTGACAGCCTTAGACCTGTTCATGAGTTTGCGCAATGTACAACGCGATGTACAACGCAAAATGATCTAATCAGGGTAGCTATTATCCCGCAGGATGCCTATCACACAAATGAGTAATGTAGTATATGAATTTCAGTGTCAGTGTGATGCTAGGTATGAAGGCCTTTTGTCCCAAAAACTGGTGGATCGTATCAAACCGCATGTCCCTTCCACTGTTCACAACGGGCAAAGTACAAACCAAACCCAAGCAGCCCGTGCTTGTAAAACTCAAAACACAACTAACCAACATTAGATGTGATTCCGTGATTGGACAACATTTGATAAATAATCCTCAATGTGCTGAGAATTACGCTGCCAATAAATTTAAGATTGTCAGTTGGGCTCGCAATGTGGCACATTTGCCTGTACTGGAAGATACATATATTAACACACAGGGCCCTGTTCTTTGCAGACAGAAAGAACATGTACACACATTGCACCTGTTTCAGCTAAACAAAATAAGTGACAGCCATTCGCTGACACATTCCTCTGTGATCAGGGTCATATCATAGGGACGCAGCCATGAAACTTTAAAAGCATCTGATCCTTTGTCAGCCTTCAGCACCTGACCCCTTCAGGAACACAGCATCACTGGTCACAAATTCTGAAGAGATGGGGACCACTCCCACCTTAAAGGTGCTGAGAGCACATAGAGAGAGTGATGGAACTCTGTGACGTCTGCCAACTACATTCTGGCAGCAATGACAAGCACCGGATGCAGATGATATGATGACCAGGAAAGTGTCAAGTAGAAAATACAATTGAGGAACCAAGAGGAATGCAGAAGGTTCAGACGGGAGGTGAAAAAGCATATTAGAGAAGTGAGGAGGGATTATGAGAAAAGACTGGCAGCCAACATAAAGGGGAATCCCAAAGTCTTCTATAGACATATAAATAGTAAAAGGGTGGTAAAAGGAGGAGTGTGGCCAATTGGGGACCTAAAAGGGAATTTACACATGGACGAAGGGTCTATGGCTGAGATATTAAATGAATACTTTGCATCCATCTTTACCAAGCAGATGGATGCTATCCAGGCCATGGTGACAAATGGGGAAACTCTGTCACTAGATGGGTTCAAAATTGACAAGGAGGAAGTGTTGAATAGACTGTCGGTACTTAAAGTTGACAAGGCACCAGGACCGGATGAGATGCATCCAAGGATATTGAAGGAAGTGAGAGTAGAAATTGCAGGGGCACTGGCCATAATCTTTCAGTCTTTCCTAGACTCAGGAGAGGTGCCAGAGGACTGGAGATTTGCAAACATTATGCCCTTGTTCAAAAAAGGTTGTAAGCATAAGCCCAGCAATTACAGACCAATCAGTTTAACTTCAGTGGTGGGCAGGATTCTAGAAACAATTATTCGGGATAGAATTAGTAGTCACATGGAAAAATATGAGTTGATAAGGAAGAGCCAGCATGGATTTCTAAAGGGGAAATTGTGTTTAACTAACTTGCTGGAGTTTTTTGAAGAGGTAACAGAAAAGGTTGATGAGGGTGATGCTGTTGATGTGGTGTACATGGACTTTCAAAAGGCATTTGATACAGTGTCACACAACAGAATTGTGAGAAAAATTATTGCTCATGGAATAAAAGGGACATTAGCAACATGGATACAAAATTGACTGAAAAATAGGAAGCAGACAGTAATAGTCAATGGATATTTTTCAGGCTGGAGAAAGGTTTGTAGTGGAGTTCCCCAGGGATCGGTATTGGGATCCTTGCTTTTCCTGATATATATTAATGGTCTAGATCTTGGTGAGCATGGGACAATTTCAAAGCTTGCAGATGATACGAAGCTTGTGAGTGTTGTGAACTGTGAGGAGGACAGTGTAGAGCTTCAAAAGGACATAGACAAGTTGGTGGAGTGGGCAGATAGGTGGCAGATGAAGTTCTATGCAGAGAAGTGTGAGGTGATGCATTTTGGTTGGAAGAACATGGACAGACAATATAAAATAAGGGGTGAAATTTTGAAGGGTGTGCAGGAGCAGAAAGACCTGGGTGTGTATGTGCATAGATCATTGAAGGTGGCAGGATAGGTGGAGAGAGCAGTTAATAAAGCATACAGTATCCTGGGCTTTATTAACAGGGGCATAGAGTACAAGAGCAAGGAGGTTATGCTGAATTTATATAAGACACTTGTTAGACCTCAGCTGGAGTATTGTGTACAGTTCTGGGCGCCACACTATAGGAAGGATGTGAACGCATTGGAGAGAGTGCAGAAGAGGTTTACAAGAATGGTTCCAGGGGTAAGAAACTTCAGCTATGAGGATAGATTATAGAGGTTGGGACTGTCCTCCTTGGAGAGGAGAAGACTAAGAAGAGATTTGATAGAGATGTTCAAAATTATGAGGGGGCTGAACAGAGTAGATAGGGAGAAGCTGTTCCTGCTTGTAAAAGGACCAAGAACGAGAGGGCACAGATTTAAAGTGATTTGCAAAAGAAGCAAATGTGACGTGAGAAAGTCTTTTTCACATGACCAGTGGTTCGGGTCTGGAATGCACTGCCTGGAAGTGTGGCGGAGGCAGGTTCAATTGAGGCGTTAAAGGGGGCATTAGATGATTATTTCAATAGAAACAATGTGCAGGGGTACAAGGAAAAGGCAGGGCAATGGCACTAGGTCATGATACTCATTTGGAGAGCCAATGCAGACATGATGGGTCAAATAGCTCCATCTGTGTCGTTAAAATTCTGTGATTCTGTGTCCAGTCCCAATATGTCCAGGGAGTGTGAGGCCTTTGGTCTGAAGTCTGCACAGAGTGAGAGTGAGATCGAGCTGCCCCACACCCCTCTTGCATACACACTGTTGGAGGCCAACTATGGAGTTTAGCCCGCGCAGCAGTGCAGGAGGGAAGTCCTGGACCAAGGTCTCCCAGGCGGCCGCCATCCTGCCAGTCTTGACCTCGGTGCATTGGCATGCCGGCGCTATCACCTCAGCCTGAAGATGGACGGACTCCTCCATCGTGCCTTGCAATCTGAGAAGTGCAGTGGGCATCCCTTCCTGATGTTCCCGAGTTTGCCTTTGTAGCTCCAGCAACTGTGACATGACCGAGTCCAGAGGCTCGTCATCTGACTCAGACTCAGCAGATTTCTGGCCTCCAGCAATCATCCAAGTGCCGGGGACCTGGGAAGTCCCCGCCGCCACCTGCTGTGGATCAGATGGCACAATGTGCTCACCAGATTATGATCCTGAGGCTATTCTAAAGCTAGGTCCCACCGAAATGTGTGTCTCCGAGCTGGTGGAGGGTGTGGGTGAGCACTGTAACAGGGCTTCAAGGAGGGTTTCAATGGATTCCTGTTCTGAGCTTCCACCAGAGCTTGATTGGTGGCCCTGGATCGTGGACTCTCTTGGCTGTTTCCCAGATGTGCCTGCGAAAGCAAGGAGAGATAATTAGTGCATGGCAGGGGGCTCCAGTACAGGACACGTCACTCACAGCATGGTTGTCTGATGGATGTTGCACTGTTGGATCCTCACTTGATAGAGCACCGCTGACCTCACCGTCAGCACAGGAACAGTCCAGATTCTCTCCGGCCAGCTAGATGGCTCTGTTTTCAAAGTCCGTGAGGACATTGATTTCAGGCATTCCTCCACCGGTCTGTGACCTCTTCCTCTTGTTGTGTGGCAGCTTGTCCTGCATGACTAGAGATGGAGAGAGTGTAAGCAGGATGCCTGCCAGGCCAGATGATAAGTGTGCCTGGCATGTGTGGGTGGTGAGTGGTCCCATAGACAGGATGAGGACAATGAAGGTGTGTGTGAGAGAGTGAGTGGTGATGTCCCTTGAACCGGCAGTGAGTGAGGGCCCTGTGGATGTGTGATGCATTTGTGAGTTGAGAGTGATGAGAAGATTGACTTACCCTGGCAGAACGGAGGAGATCATTCATCCTGTTGCGGTACTGGGTGGCTGTCCTCTTTTGCAGGACGTTGGCGCTGACCACCACTGCCACCGCCTCCCAATCCGGATTGATGTTGCTGCCCATCCTTTTTTTTATTCGTTCATGGGATGTGGGCATCGCTGGCTAGGCCAGCATTTATTGCCCATCCCTAATTGCACTTGTTCAGAGGGCATTTAAGAGTCAACCACATTGCTGTGGGTCTGGAGTCACATACAGGCCAGACCAGGTAAGGACGGCAGATTTCCTTCCCTAAAGGACATTAGTGAACCAGATGGGTTCTCACAACAATCGACAATGATTTCATGGTCATCATTAGACTTTTAATTCCAGATATTTATTGAATTCAAATTCCACCAACAGCTGTGGAGCAATACCCCAGGTCTCTGGATTACCAGTCCAGTGACAATACCACTACGCCACTGCCTCTCACCGTGGTCAGAGTGGGGGGAGTAGAGGACATTACGGCAGGCCTCCACTGCATCAAAAAGGCACTCGAGGGATGTGTCACTCAACCTGGGGGCTGCAGTCATCTTGCCTATCGGGCTATGTCTGAGCTGGAAGCACCGAGGGGTGTGCGCGCAGGTGTAATTTAAATATGGCACCGGGCATGATGAAGCGGCGAGGTGATGACGTGGCAGGCGAATGAAAGGGCCGCTCGCCATGGAAATGGTGTGTTTCCTGGGAATGCGTAATTAATGCGGCGGGTTTGGGATGATACAGCGTGAGAAGCCACCATTGCGTCATTTTACCCACCTACTACCGCACTTAGTGCAAATCTGGGACAATTCCGCCCTACGTTTCAAAGTAATGAATTGTATGCAAAGCGTTCTGGGGTAGCCGGTGTTATGTCAGAAGGTGCAAGATAAAATGCGAGTTTTCACTCTCCACTGTTGTCACACAGCTTTTTAATTCTACGAAAGAAAATCTGCAGCTGCTGATGCTTGTGGCTTTACTGGGTAGCATCAACATTTCTTCAAAGGACAGTGTCCCCTCTGTGCTGTTTTAAGTAAGGCATCTGATGCAGGGTGGGTGTGTGCTAACTTTATTTGAAGAATGTGCAGAGCAACAGAAAGAGGAAGGGAAACCAATTCTGAAGCCAGTGAAAGGGTTTCAGAGCCAGAATGTGTGATTTCAGCAAGAAACTGCAGCAGTGGAAAGACACAATCATACACAGAGTTACCAGCACAGAAACAGGCCACTGAGCCCATGCCAGAGTTTGTGTTCCTCATGAGCCTCCTCCCACCCCATGCCTCATCTCATCCTACCGGCATATCCTTCTATTCCTTTCTCCCTCATGTGTTTCTCCAGCTTCCCCTTAAATGTATCTTTCCCTTGGGCAACAGAGAGGTTTTGAGAGTGAGTCGAATTTCAGTGCTGGGGGAATTGCCCAGCAAAGCTGTACATCACCTGCTCCAGTCTGAATGAGCAACCATACTAGGCGATGAAGTTGGTAATAAAGTGGCAGCTTTGGTCTTCCAGTCTAAGGAACAGGAGAAAGCACCAAATAACAAAATATTATTCAGCTTCTCAAACCAGTTCCCTTCTAGTCCAGCTATCCAGGACTCGAGCACACCTCGGTATTATCAAAAATGGAAAATAAGGAATCTTGGAAGGTCACTTAGTCATTAAGCATGTTCCTCTCAGGGGTTAATTGAGTTAGTCCTGTCATAATGTCCTGTCTTCCTATTTAACCTCCTGCTTTATGTCATCGTTAAAACATAAGACATAGGAGCTGCAGGAGGCTATTCAGCCCTTCAAACTTGCTTCACCATTCACGGTCATGTCTGATCTTCTACCTCGACTCCACCTTCTCTCACTTAATTCCCTTAGTACCCAAAAATCTGTTGACCTCTACCTTGAATGTACTCAATGACAGAGCATCCACAGCTCTCTGGGGTAGAGAATTCCAAAGATTCACAGCTCTCTGAGAGAATATTTTTCTCCTCATCTCAGCTCTAAATGGATGACCCTTTATCCTGAGACTGTGACCCCGTGTTCTCCAGTCCCCAGGTAGGACGAAACATTTTCTCAGAATCTACCCTGTCAAGCCCCTTGAGAATTTTATATGTTTCAATGAGGTCACCTCCCATTCTTCTAAACTTCAGGGAATGTAGACTTAGTCTACTCAATCTCTCTGCATGGAGCAATCCCCTCATGCCAGGAGCCATAAATGAGTGTAGCTATAGTCGTACTTTTACATAATTAACTTGATTGATTTTCCTCAGTGCAAATGAGTTCTAGTTTTAGAATAGCTGCCTCCTTATTCCATTTTGGACTTTTCCAAAATTTCAACATTACCGTGTTATTTATTTACAATAATGTAAAGTAAAAGATAAGGTGTTCTTGTGGCGCAGTGGATAGTGTTCCTGCCTCTGAGCTAGAAGATCTGGGTTCAAGTCCCACTCCAGGACCTGATGACCATGGAAGGTGCCTTCATAATGCAGCCAAACAAGTTGATTATCAACCCCCACTCTATTCCTTCCTCCCTCATGTGTTTATCCAGCTTCCCCTTAAATGTATCTTTCCCTTGGGTGACAGACAGGATTTGAGAGTGAGTTGAATTTCAGTACTGGGGGAATTGGCCAGCAAAGCTATACATCACTGCCCCAGCCTATAGCAGGCATTAAGAGTGGGAGAGTCTCCTGATCAGCCATGCTTGATGCAGAGTGATGCCTCTCAGTTATGGCCCCTGGTGACCTGGCCCAGGAAATAAACTAGCTATGGAAATCAACACAAGCACATGCTTTATTTGCCACCAGGCATGGGAAGAGTAAAAAATAAAATTATTACTCAATAATCCACATTAGAGTAGTCCAATAGGGAATTCGGGATGAGTGTTCATTTGATAACAACATTGACCAGGATATCTACTGTGTGGGCACAAATTCCATTTGTTCCCTCTTGCTCTGGTCTTCCTACAGTGGGACAAAATTGGAGGAAGTGTTATATCCCTGGTTATTCATTCTCCTTAAGCCAATTTTACACAGTGCCATTTGTTCCCAATACTGATGCTGACGGCAGAACCAGAGTTGGATTTATTAAGGCTAGTAGCCAGGAAGGCAACAAAAACAACTTATATTTAGATAGCACCTTTAACAATGATGGACCATCCCAATGCGCTTCACAGGAGCATTATAAAACAAGGTATGACACTGATCCACCAAAGGAGATATTGGGTCAGATAACCAAAAGTTTGGTCAAAAAGTAAAGTTTTAAGCTGTGTCTTAAAGGAGGGAAGCAAGGTAGAGGGGCAGAGAGGCGTAAGGAGGGAATTCCAAAGATCAGGGCCTAGACAACTGAAGGCACGGCCGCTCATGGTGCAGCGGTTAAAATTTGGGAAGCACAAGAGGCCCGAATCAGAGGAACAAAGAGATCTCGGATGATTGTGGAGCCGGAGGGGATTAAAGAGATAGGGAGGGATGAGGCCATGGAAGGATTTGAGAACCATGATGAGAATTTTAAAGCCAAGACGTTGCTTGACCATGAGCCAATGTAGGTCAGCGAGCACAGGGGGTGATAGGGGAACGGGACTTGGTAAGACACGGGCAGCAGAGCTTTGGGTGACTTCAAGTTTATGGAGGGTAGAATTTGGGACACCATCCAGGGGCTCATTGGAATAGTCGAGATTAGAGGTAACAAAGTCATGAATGAGAGCTTCAGCAGCTAACGAGCTGAGACAGGGCAAAACCAGGTAATGTTATGGAGGTGGAAATAGGTGATCTTAGTGATGGTACAAATGTGAGCTCGGAAGCTCATCTCAGGGCTAAATGTGACACTGAGGTTGCAAACAGACTGGCTTAAACTCAGACTACGTTTTTGTTGGGTTTCCCTGAGTTACCACCCATTGCAAATCTGGCTAGTGCACTTTGGTGTTAACCTCAACTGCATGAAACTTCTTGCATCAGGTGCTGGGGGCATTAATGTAATATAGGCCCAGCTGATCATCTAGTACAAAATCCCCAATCACCATAGGTTGAATGCTCACCATCTCAGCTTCAAGACTCCCATAACCCTGGGGGAGATTTCACTTGATGTCAGAAGAAGGGAATAGTGGAGAAAAACAGGCACCCCCTTGTTTCTCATTACAAGAGCAAATCTTCTTTTTCTTCACCTTTCCTGTAGAAGTAGCAAAATACAATTCAAATATCAATATTGGTACCGGGGACCAGTCTCAAATTGCTGCAGATGAATGGGGCAGACAATAGGGTTGGATAGCTGCACAGAAATTACAAAAATAACATTTATTAAATTAAATAATTTACGGGGAGAAGGCGGGAGACTGGGGTTGAGAAACTTATCAGCCATGATTGAATGGCGGAGCAGACTCGATGGGCCGAATGGCCCAATTTCTGCTCCTATGTCTGATGGTCTTAAAGGATACCGTTTAAAATAATTGGATAAAAAAGCCTGGGTAAAGAACCAAGAGTAACTTTTTTTACGCAGTGAGTTGTTGTGATCTGGAAGGCACTGCCTGAAAGGGCGGTGGAAGCAGATTCAACAGTAACTTTCAAAAGGGAATTGGATAAATACCTGAAAAGGAGAAAATTTGCAGGACTCTGCGGAAAGAGCGGGGCAGAGTGGGACTGATGGGATAGATCTTTCAAAGAGACGGCATGGACATGATGGTCGAATGGCTTCCTCCTGTGTTCTATAGTTCTATAAATGTTTGTAAAGTAATTAATTCTACTTAAGACTATAGCGAAAGTATAACTTTATTCTATTTTAATTAAATAAACGGATTCTCTGATCGTCAGTACATGCCTGCAGTCTGGAAACTAATTGGTCTGTCTCACTGTTGGGGACAACAATCAGGGAGACCAGACCTGCAGTCAGTTCCTGCCTATGAGTTCAGGCTCTGATCTTTCAGCGCACACTCGCCCATCATAGCCTGGTGCTTTCACACACGTGCACTTTCTAAATTCTTCCGACCTTTCTCAGGTGCCGCTTCTGATTCAGGTCTGGAATCCTGAATCAAACTGTTTTAGAATTTTAGAAGGAGGCCATTCAGCCCTTTCTGTCTGTTCATGCCAGCTCTCTGCAGAAGCATTTCAGCTAGTCTCAATTGCCAGCCTGTTCCCCATAGCCCTACAACCTTTTTCTCTTCAAGTGCTTCTCCGATTCCCTTTTGAAAGTCAGATTGAACCTGCCTCCACCACACTGTGTCAGGCAGTGTGTTACAGATCCTAACCACTTGCTGTGTTAAAAACGTTTCTCTCCTCAGGTCGCCATTTGGCAATGATGCTCTGGTTCTCAACACTTCCACTAATGGGAACTCCCTCTTATCCCTAGATAGGGATTCTCCACATCTAGTCTGTGCAGACTCCTCATGATCATGAACACCTCTATCAAATCTCTCACCTGTTACAATCCAGCGAGGGACCATTAACATTTAAAAAGAAATTTGAATACCTCATTATAACGAATAAAACTATGCCACAAGATTTCACTACTTTTTAAACAAAACACAAAATTTGATGTATATAAAAGAATTAAACAAAACAAGCCCTGTTAACATAACAATATGGTTTATAACACGTATGTTACGCGCTCAGGTTTCTTCTTACTACTCCCAAGAATTCTCTTATAAGGCACATCAACCTTAAAGTTATTTACTTCTGTAGGGACCACCCATAAATATGCCACAGTTCTCTGGAAACTATCTTTCATTGTCCTCAACCCCAGCTTTAATTTACCCTCTCTTGACTGTGGATGCCTCAGTCTGATTACTTTTTACTTTTTTTTATTCAATCATGGGATGTGGGCATCGCTGGCCAGGCCAGCATTTGTGGCTCATCCCTAACTGCCCTTGAAAAAGTGATGGTGTGCTGCCTTCTTGAACCGCTGCAGTCCATGTGTTGTAGAAACACCCACAGTGCTGTTAGGATTTTATCTTCTCAATACTTCCAAGCTAATCTGCTTGTTGCTTGCTTTGGTACAAGACTCTGTGAGGATTACTGTAGATTCTCCCACTAGTTTCAAACTAGGCAATCTCCCTCACAAAATTCAAATTGAGATTAAGCCTTACCCATACTCCATGTAGCCAATGATGAAGTTAGGTTTTTTTTAACTCTGTTTACAGTGCAGACCTATCTAAATGTCATTTACTTTCGCTATCTTCGCTCAGTGAGCCGCAAACCATACAAGGTCCAAACTGCAACTCGCTCTGTCAGCAAAAATACCCAGATGAATTGAATAGAGAATCTCCCTAAGCTCCACCCATCTCCATGACAACGTATCATGCTCTGGGCTGTCCTCAAACCAATCTTTCGATTAATCATCCCTTATTTACAATTTCTTCTTTGATCTGATGAAGAAAATGGCTTTTATAACCTTTCAGGGTTTATTTAATGCTTTTGAACTAATTTTGCTCTAACTCCCAAAACATAAAAAATTTTTTGGAATGCCCGACATGCAAACATAGCAGATGTCATATCTCCAACTCTTTAGCTAAGTAAACCTGCCTGTTGTTTTACAGCTCTATCTCTTCAGACTTAATTAAATAAACATGGGTCACCTTTTGAACTGCCATTTCTTTAGGTGTTCTGGAAATCTCTAAAGCCCAACATTTTAATTACCTTTCCTGAACAACTTTAATCTTCTCAGAACTAAAAGTTATCTCTAAATTATCAATGTGAACCATGAACTAGATATTCGCAACACAGCTCTGTAGTCCTGCCACATCTAGTCATGAATGGTGGTGGACAATTAAGCAACTCACTGGAGGAGGAAACTCCACAAATATCCCCATCCTCAATGATGGAGGAGCCCAGCACATCAGTGCAAAAGATAAGGCTGGTGCATTGGAAACAATCTTCAGCCAGAAGTGCTGAGTGGATGACCCATCTCGGCCTCCTCCAGAGGTCTCCACATCACGGATGCCAGTCTTCAGCAAATTCGATTCACTCCACGTGATTTCAAGAAATAGCTGAAGGCACTGGATACTGCAAAGGCTATGGGCCCTGACAATATTCCGGCAATAATGCTGAAGACTTGTGCTCCAGAATTTGCCGCGCTCCTAGCCAAGCTGTTCCAGCTACAACACTGGCATCGACCCACCAAGTGGAAAATTGCCCAGGTATGTCCTGTACACAAAAACGTAGGACAAAACCAACCTGGCCAATTACCGCCGCATCAGTCTACTCTCTATCATCAGTAAAGTAATCAATGGGGTCATCAACAGTGCTATCAAGTGGCACTTGCTTAGCAATAACCTGCTCACCGATGCTCAGTTTGGGTTCCACCAGCATCACTCAGCTCCTGACCTCATTGCAGTCTTGGTCCAAACATGGACAAAAGCTGAACTCAAGGTGAGATGAGAGTTACTGTCCTTGACATCAAGGCAGCATTTGACCGAGTGTGGCATCAAGGAGCCCTAGCAAAACTGGAGTCAGTGGGAATCAGGGGGAAAAACTCTCCACTGGTTGGAATCATACCCAACACAAAGGTTGTGGTTGTTGGAGGTCAGTCATCTCAGTTCCAGGACATCACTGCAGGAGTTCCTCAAGGTAGTGTCCTCAGCCCAACCATCTTCGGCTGCTTCATCAATGACCTTCCTTCCATCATAAGGTCAGGAGTGGGGATGTTCGCTGATGATTGCACAATGTTCAACACCATTCGCGACTCCTCAGATACTGAAGCAGTCTATGTCCAAATGCAGCAAGACCTGGACAATATCCAGGCTTGGGCTGACAATTGGCAAATAACATTCGCACCACACAAGTGCCAGGCAATGACCATCTCCAATAAGAGTGAATCTAACTATCGCCCCCTGGCATACAATGGCATTACCATCACTGAATTCCCCACTATCAACATCCTGGGGGTTACCATTGACCAGGAACTGAACTGGACTAACCAGTTACAAGAGCAGGTCAGAGGCTAGGAATCCTGTGACAAGTAACTTACCTCCCAACTCCCCAAAGCCTGTCCACCATCTACAAGGCACAAGTCAGGAGTGTGATGGAATACTCCCCACTTGCCTGGATGTGTGCAGCTCCCACAACACTCAAGAAGCTTGACACCATCCAGAACAAAGCAGCCTGCTTGATTGGCACCACATCCACAAACATTCACTCCCTCCACCATTGATGCACAGTAGCAGCAGTGAGTACCATCTACAAGATGCACTGCAGCAACTCACCAAGGCCCCTTAGGCAGCTCCTTCCAAACGCATGGCCACTACATCAAGAAGGGCAAGGGCAGCAGATAAATGGGAATACCACCACCTGGAAGTTCCCCTCCAAGCCAGTCACCATCCTGACTTGGAAATATATCGCCGTTCCTTCACTGTCGCTGGGTCAAAATCCTGGAGCTCCCTTCCTAACAGCACTGTGGGTGTACCTACACCATATGGACTGCAGCGGTTCAAGAAGGCAGCTCACCACCACCTTCTCAAGGGCAGGTCGGGATGGGCAATAAATGCTGGCATAGCCAGTGACTCCCACATCATGTGAATGAATAATTTTAAAAATCCTTCTCTAAAAAGAAAATCCAAACTTTTCCAATCTATCCATGTAACTGAAGTTCCTCTTCCCTGGAACCATTCTTGTGAATCTTTTCATCCTTCCTAATGTGCAGTGCCCTCAATTGGACACAATTCTCCAGTAGAGGCTGAACCAATAGTTCATAAAATGTTATAGATGTTCTGAACGTTCTAAGAATTTGTAAGGTGCTATTTAAATTACATTTTTTCTTTAGAGCACCAAAATTAACTGCCTCCATATTATTAGTAATGTTTCTGGGTGAGCTATCACAAGGCAATGCACAGGAAGACCACAGCTGATGACACCATTGCTTTTCCCCATGTGGGAGGACCCTGTATAATTTACCTCTTCTTTCTAACAAAACACCCGAGAAGATGAACTTGCAGTTTGAGGTGAGAATCACACATGAACCAACATCCAAAGACTCACAAGAAGAATCTCACTAAGCTTATTTGCTGTTCAGTCATAACTTTATTATTTATTACCAGGCTGATTCCTGAGATGGCGGGACTGACATATGAGGAGAGATTGAGTCAGTTAGGGTTATATTCGCTGGAGCTCAGAAGAATGAGGGGGGATCTCATAGAAACCTATAAAATTCTAACAGGACTAGACAGGGTAGATGCAGGAAGGGTGTTCCCAATGGTGGGGGAGTCCAGAACCAGGGGTCACAGTCTGAGGATATGGGACAGACCATTTAGGACTGAGATGAGGAGAAATTTCTTCACCCAGAGAGTGGTGAGCCTGTGGAATTCGCTACCACAAAAAGTAGCTTAGGCCAAAACATTGTATGTTTTCAAGTAGGAGTCTGATATAGCTCTTGGGGCGAAAGGGATCAAAGGATATGGGGAGAAAGCGGGAGCAGGCTATTGAGTTGGATGATCAGCCATGATCATAATGAATGGCAGCGCAGGCTCGAAGGGCCGAATGGCCTACTCCTGCTCCTATTTTCTATGTTTCTATGTTAACTTACCACATGATTGTGTCAGAAATCACAAGGGAACCCTTGCTCTTAATATTCTTAGCATTGTGTATGAACACACTAACATGTTGCTATACAAGGTTGTCCTATTCAACCTCATAAAAAACTGCATTGTTCTCTTTTGTGAATTTTCTTCCCTCTTCTACCAAAGCCATTAACTCTTGTTGGGGTATGAGGTAATATTTTACCTAAATGGCCATTTTTTTCCCCGAGAGATTACAGTAAGACTCACAAGCCATTGAATTCTCTGAAGAAGTAAAAGACAGGGTAAATAAGGATAATGTAGTAGATGTAATACATTTGGATTTTCAAAAGGTCTTCAGTAATATACTCAATGATAACCTCATGACTAAGGTCAGAACAGATGGAGTCAGGGACAAGTAGCAGAATGGATAGGAAGCTGGTATAAACTGAAAACAGAGAGTAGAGGTTAAACGTGGTTTGTCAGGCTGACATGACGTGTGAAGTGATGTTCCACAAGGATCAGTGTTGGGACTACTTTTGTTCACCATTTTTATAAATGATTTGGACGTCAGGAATCAGAAGTATGATTTCAAAATTTTTGGATAACACCAAATTGTGCGGGGTGTATGGTAGATACAGAGGAAGACTGAGGGATCCAAGTTCTTCTAACCTTACATCATTTCGATAGAATAAAAAAATGGGGCAACTGTTTCCAGTGGCAGGAGGGTCACAGGTTGAAGGTGATTGGCAAAAGAGCCAGAGGAGAGGTGAGGATTTTTTTAACACAGTGAGTTGTTGTTATCTGGAAAGGGAGGTGGAAGCAGATTCAATAGGAACTTTCAAAAGGGGAATTGGATAAATACTTGCAAAGGATAAATTTGCAAGGCTCTGGGGCAAGACCAAGGAGGAGTGGGACTAATTGGATGGATCTTTCAAAGAGCCAGTACATGCATGATGGGCCAAATGGTCTCCTTCTGTGCTACAAAATTCTATGATCCTAGGCTGAAAGAACTCAAGACATTAAGAAACTTGCAGAATGGGCATGTAGCCGGCAAATGAATTTCAATATCAGTGACTATGAGGGGTTCCATTTTGATAGGAAGAATAAGAGATTGCAAACTCCTTGGAAATTACAAGTCTAAATGGGGTTAAGGGTCAGAGGGATCTGGAGGTACAGATCTACAAATCACTAAAATTAGCAATACAGGTTAATAAGGTCATGGAAAATATAAACAATGGACTGGGGTTCATTTCCAAAGGAAGAAGATCAAAAAACAGAGAAATTATGTTAATCTTGTATAGATACTTCGGTTAGGTAACACTTGGAGTTGCTGAGCACAGTTCTGATCTCCATATTACAGAAAGGATTTGGAAGCACTACTAATGGTGCAAAACAGATTTACAAGGATGGTACCAGAACTGAGAGATTATAACTAGCAGAAAAAAAAATTGAACAGGCTTGGTTCTCTTTTCTCTAGAAAAGAGAAGGCTGAGGTGTGACCTGAAAGAGGTCTTTAAAATTATGATGGGGTTCAATAGGGTAGACATAGAGAAGATGTTTCCATTTGCTGGAGAGATCAGAACTAGGAGCCATCAATATACGATAGTCACTAATAAATCCAATCGGGAATTCAGGAGAAATATCTTTACCCAGAGAGTGGTGAGAATGTGGAACTTGCTACCACAGGGAGTGGTTGAGGTGAATAGTATAGAAGCATTTAAGAGGAAGCTGTATAAACACACGAGGGAGAAAGGAATAAATGAATATATTGATAGGGTGAGATTAAAAGGGGGCGGGAGGAGGCTCATGTGGAGAATGAGTACTAGCACAGACCAGTTAGGCCAAATAGTCCATTTTCCCGCTGTACATTCTATGCAATATTCAATTGTGGGGGGGATCACAGCAACGTCTTCTACACATTTACTCTCTCCGGTCATCACTGGGCCAGAATCGTGAGATGTATTCCTGTCTGACTTACCCCTTACTTAACCTGGGGGACTGAGGTAAATTCTAATTGACCTAAAGCTACTCCTGATGAGATCAGCTATCAATGCACAGACCAGGAATCACAACTAAGATTTTTCTTACCTTTACAGTTCTGTACCAGAGTTAACAGTTTATTCAACAATGAAGCTATTGGATGAAGCTCCAAACTCCTTTTATTGTAAATTCATAATACTCAACGTAAGTTCATCATTTACAATGCCACTAGTAAGGTATGTGTGGTACTCCATTAGCAAGTGGCAGCATAATAATTGTCTCCAATCTGATCACCATCACCAAGAGACACCAGAGACATACAAGCATTAGATGTGGGGAAGCCAAGAGTCATCTGCTGCTTCCTTCTTGTTACTCAAGAAAACCTGATGAAAGGTGGACTCTTTGGTCTTAAAAGAGTTGTATAGATGTGTACAAGATATTTAACAATCTGGATAAAATAAATGCTAAAAATGGCTTCAAAATAAACTGCTGAGATCGATAGGTTTCTACATACAAAAAACATCAATGTATACGCGGATAGTGCAGGAAAATGGTGTTGAAGAAAAAGATCAGCCATGATCTCATTAAATAGCAGAGTGGGCTCAAAGGGCTGAATGGCCTCCTCCTGTTCCTATATTCCTATTTGTTTACAACACTCATTTTTATGCTTTAACTCCACTGAACTCAGGACGATACTGCAAACACTGAGCTTGTCAACAGTGGTAACAACAGAGGCAACAGTTTGAGCGCAGTGAAGCTAGCATAGTTATCCGATTGGCAGATGCAATTAACAGCTTTACCTTGCTGAATTAAGCTGTGCTATGATGCTTTGAAAGAACCATCCACAAGGAGTAACCAATGTTAACAAGCCTGCATCTGTAATTACAACAGGGCTACAGCAATGCACGTTTGAAGTGAATTATTTTTCTTGTTTCTAGTCTCTCCCTTGCTCTAACAGCATACCCTCGCTAACAGGCAAAGGTTATTTAAATTGTTATGTGGGTGGGGAAAATCCCCGATGCCTTACTTCAAAGGAAATCCTCCACTCATGTTACACACACACACACACAGAGCTCACAGATTAACCACAGAACTACAGCACCCACGCCCAAAGCAAACTGTGATTAACCCTTTCACAATCTCTGATACCCAAGCTATAAGTTGAACTCTTCAACTTAACTATTTATAGCAATAACTTAATTTGGTTTTATTTTAAGAGTTCCTATATTACAACACTGCAGAGGTATTTCATTGGCTGGAAAGTGCCTCGGGTCATCCTGAGATTGTGGAAGGCACTATAGAAATGTAAGTTTGTTCCTTTTTCTGCCCATTGCCTGTCAGGATAGGCCCCCAACTCCCCGTTGCCCTGAATTGGATAAAACAGTTCTGGAAAAGTGAGCAAGTTAACCTCCTGTGGTGTTACACACGGATTACAAGACCAACTTGTCATGTTCAGGTGAACAGGTTGAGTATCAACCTGCAAATCCTTCCAATACACACCAATGGCAGGCAGTAAGAGCGGGAGTTTAATTTCATTATCCAAAATTTAAATAAAGAAAAAAAATTTTTTTTCAGACATGTCCCCTCATGTGACAGTGTCACATGGGCTGGGACATGTCAATGAATTTTAATTTAAAAATTTATTTGACTTATAAATCCTTCATGAAACCTCATCCTGCCCGAGGATGAGGTTTCATGATAACGCGAAGGCTGCCTGGGCTCTTCGCCTGCCCACCAACCTTAAGGTTGGATGGGAAGTTCCATTAATTCTCTTAATTAGTTTTTAAATGGCCTTAATAAGCCTTTGACAGTTTGGCGGGCGTGCAGCTGACTCCGGTATATGCCCGCCGAACTGAACTTGGAATGACATGCGGTGACAAGCCCGATGTCGCTGCGCGTCATTTTACATGTCGGCGAGCAGAGCCCGCCCCTGCATGCTGACCAAAAGATTCAGGCCAGGGAGTAGGAATAACTGGGTCAGTTTCAGGCTGTATCTAGTGAAGTGCCACATAGATTAGTGCTGGGGCTTCTATGTCAATGGCTTCGATGAAAGGACCGAGTGTAATGTATGCAAGTTTGCTGATGATACAAAGTTAGGTGGGAAAGTAAGCTGTGAGGAGGACACAAAGACTCTGCAAAGGCATACAGACAGGTTAATATGGAGTATCATACATAATTTTGTTCTCCATATTTAAGGAAGGATATACTTGTATTGAAGACAGTACAGCGTACACTAGATTGGTCCCAGGCATGAGAGGGTTGTCCTATGATGAGAGGCTGGGTAACTTTGGCCTATATTCTCTGAGGTTTAGAAGAATGAGAGGTGATTGCATAGAAACATAGTAAATTTTTAAATGGCTTGACAGGGTTGAGAAAATGTTCTCCCTGACCAGGGAAAGTAGAACAAGGGTGCATAGTTTCAGAACAAGGGGCCGAACATTTAGGACTGAGATGAGGAGAAGTTCCTTCACTCAAAGAGTTATGAATCTTTGGAATTCCCTATCCCAAAGTAGAGTTGAGGATGCTCCATCATTGAATACATTTTCTAAAGAGGGAATAGTAAATGCATATATTCAGAGGAACTTGGGGGTCCTTGCAAGTGAATCCCATGTTAATGTGCAGGTATAGCAAGCAATTAAGAAAGCAAATTGTATGTTTATTGAAAGTGGGTTGGAGTATAAGAATATGTAAAGGTCTTGCTGCAACTTCATAATTCTTTTTGCCAAAAATACACAATTTCCTGGGACCTTGAAGAAGTACTTTTGTGCACAAGCCACAGAAAGTTAACATGCAGGTACAGCAAGAAATTAGGAAGGCATATGTTAGTTTTGTTACAAAGGAATTGGAGTATACGTGTGAAGAAGTCTTATTACGATTATACAGGGCAATGGTGAGACCACCTCTGAAGTACTCTGTGTGATATACTTGCTCTAAAGGGAGTACAGTGAAGATTCACTAGACTGGTTCCTTGGATGAGGGGGTTGTCCCACGAGGAGAGATTGAATAGGCTGCGTCTATATTCCCTGGAGTTTAGAAGAGAGAAGTGATCTCATTAAAAAAACATTGAAAATTCTTCAGAGGCTCAACAGGGTAGATTCTGAGAAAATGTCTCCCCTGGCTGGGGGAATCCAGAACACTGGATCACAGTGTCAGGATAAGGGGCTGGCCATTTAGAACTGAGAAGAGGAGAAATTTCTTCACTCAGAAAGTTGTGAATCTTTGGAATTCTCTTCCCCAGAGGGCTGTGGTTGCTCAGTCATTGAGTAAATTCAAGATAGAAGTTGATATTTTTTAGGTAGGAAGGGAACTAAGGCATTTGGGGATAGGGTGGGAAAGTGGAGTTGAGGTAGAAGAATGTTGGAGCAAGCTTGAAGGGCTGAATGGCTTCCTCCGTCTCCTGTTTATATTCTTATGCTCGGTTGTTCTAGCCTCTAAGGTGAAGAACAAGCAGCCTAATTTCCCACTTAATTCCCTCTGGTGCTATGGCTAGACATCAGTGCATCCATGAACAAAAGGAACTATACGCTCACAGGAAAATTCAGGCAACGAGATACCCATTACATAGTTGACAATTTATTCTCTAATTTTCACCTAATCAGAGAACAGTGCAACACATGCTCAGCGCGGAAGAATCACTGAGGGAAGCTGCTGTCCTTCACTGACTCCACTGCAAATAGACAAGGTTTGCAATCAGCTGACTTGGTGTATGACTCAAACCTCAGGCTGCCTGGTCTGTTCAGCTCATTTATTTACAGTTGGACTGACTGAGTCTTTGTGAAATCTCTTCACTCCACTTTCAGGATAAGCTCGTTCGCCTTAGTTTAAGATCCCACTGGTTGCTGAAGAAAGATCACAGGCAAAAGGAACGTGTTGAGGCATTGCAACTTCTTTGAATTAAATAAAACCATGGGGGGGGACAATAGTTCCTTGGTGCATTCCCCATGGCAACGCCTCAACCAATTAGAGCTAACTTGCCAACCAATCAGCACCCTTCTCTCACACAGTATAAACTGTTGCTCCCTTTGAAATTTGGCATTCTTGCATCTGTCCTGACGAGTGTAAGACAAAAAGCTTTGACAATATGTCTCTTTTTTCAGCAATACTCAAGTTCTGTATGACCAAGCGACAATTCCATGGATCATTCCCAATATGGATGCAGGATCATCGTCAATGACATTCCGGAGAGCTGCATTAATCACAAAGTTGATTTTCTTTCTCCCCACTGACACTCTTAGTCTTTGCTAGTTTAATATTCCTTTTAAAAATCTGTTCCTTCCATTTGCGAGTCTCTCCCGTTTTGCTCCAACCCCCACACACACCCCTGTCCTTTCTTAGTTTATTTTCGTTGCACGGTTTATATTCAGTCCCTTTGTTTGAATGAAGGCCCCAGTATATGTTAGCTTAGCCTTCTTACAGGTACTGATTCTTACGGCTTAATTATCAAAAACAGCTGTGTTGGGGTCAAGTGAGATGTCAAGCTGCCTTGCAGAGGGTTAAAGTTGAGCCCTAAAATCCCAACACTCCCATTTCTGGGTTTAATGGGAGGCAGGTCAAGAGACAAGACCCCAATTCACAACCAGAAGGTGGGTTGGTCAATTAAATATTTTAACAAGGCTGCCAGCCTTCGATTGAGAAAAGCAAAATGCTGCGGATGCTGGAAATCTGAAATAACAACAGAAAATGCTGGAAAAACTCAACAGGTCTGTCAGCATCTGTGGAGAGATGTGAAGCTGATCCGATGGTTTAACTGTGACCAGCCAGATTTCCCAGGACTCAGGGATCCTGTCAGCTTCAGGGAGAAGATTAATGCTCCTCCTTTGCATCTTCCACCCCCACCCCCACCCAACTTCACCTCCCATCCCCAACTCTGGACTTGCATTAAACCCGCAGCAAACATGGAGACCTGAACTTAGGGGTTACCTGAAGGACACACCGCACCCACAACTATCCACACCGCACCCTGTCAAGGTTCAGTCCTTAATGTTGCGCGAAGCCCATGGCTGCCACTCACCTTCAGTAGCTCATCTCACTGAGCAGTCTTTATTTGTGAGTTAAGACAGTGAGTCTCTACAAGCTATTTCGGCTGAGGGTAACATCAAAGCCCAAGCCTGATCTTCAATGGGTGTGCCAGTTCCCAGTGCAGTATCAGAGCAGAACACAAAAAAGGGGGAACTGTTGCATTTATATAGCGCCTGTCATGACCTCCAGGCTTCCCACTTACAGCCAATGAAGTACTTTTGAAGTCTAGCCACTGTTGTGATGTAGGAAACATGACAGACAATTTGCGCACAGCAAGCTCCCACAAACAGCAATGTGCCAATGACCTAGATAATCTGGTTTTCTGATGTTGATTGAGGGATAAATATTGGCTAGGACATCGGGGAGAACTCCCCTGCTCTTACTAAAAATAGTGCCCCGAGGTCTTTTATGTCCTTTATTTAACATCGCATCTGAAAGCTGGCATCACTGTCAGTGTAGCACGCCCTCAGTACTACCCTTCTGATTTTGTGGCACTCCTTCAGTAATGACCCTCCGACAGTGCGGCGCTCCCTCAGTACTGACCCTCTGATAATGCAGCACTCCCTCAGTATGGACCCTCTGACAGTACAGCGCTACCTCAGTACTGTTGCTCCAACAGTGCAGCACTCCCTCAGCACTGACCCTCTGACAGTCCATCACTCCCTCAGTACTGCCCTTCCGACAGTGCAGCGCTCCCTCAGTACTGACCCTCTGACAGTGCAGCACTCCCTCAGTACTGACCCTCTGACAGTGCAGCGCTCCCTCAGTACTGACCCTCTGACAGTGCAGCGCTCCCTCAGTACTGACCCTCTGACAGTGCAGCACTCCCTCAGTACTGACCCTCTGACAGTGCAGCACTCCCTCAGTACTGACCCTCCGACAGTGCAGCACTCCCTCAGTACTGACCCTCCGACAGTGCAGCACTCCCTCAGTACTGACCCTCCGACAGTGCAGCACTCCCTCAGTACTGACCCTCTGACAGTGCAGCACTCCCTCAGTACTGACCCTCTGACAGTGCAGCACTCCCTCAGTACTGACCCTCTGACAGTGCAGCACTCCCTCAGGCAGGGGAATGGGACCAAGTGAGTTGCTCTTGCAGAGAGCCAACATGGGCCTCATGGACTGAATCGCCTCCTTCTGTGCTGTAGCCATTCTGTGCTGTAAGATTCTATGTTTCTATAATGTAGTGCACCCATTGTGACATGGAAGAAAATTTTAAAGAAATGTGTTGATTGGCAGAAAGGGCCTTATGAATAATGTAGAAATGTAAGTGACATAAGATTTCAACTTTCTGGTGGAACACACACAGAGTCTTCGTATCTTCCTCAGAGAGAGGAAGCTGTTGTGATGCACATCTAACTCCCAGCTGTGAGTAAGGTACTTTGATCAGATATCACTGGGGGATTCCCATCTGCACCCACAGAGACAAGTCTTAAATGTCAGCTGAGAAAGATTTTTCCATTAACAGTAGATGCTGAACTGCTCTGAGTGATGCTGAGAAAATATTTCTCAGGCCTGGGAAATCTAAAACAGGGTGGGGGGTGGTCACAGTCTCAGGATAAGGGGTCGGCCATTTCGAACTGAGATGCAGAGAAATAATTTTACTCAGAGAGTTGTGAATTTTTGGAATTCGCTACACCAGAGAGCTGTGGAAGCTCAGTTATTTTGTATATTCAGGACAGAGATCAATAGATTTTTGGGAACTAAGGGACTTAAAGGATGTGGGGATAGTGTGGCAAGGTGGAGTTGAGATAGAAGATCAGCCATGGTCTTATAGAATGGCATAGCAGATTCAAGGGGCCAAATGGCCTCTTCCTGCTCCTATTTCTTCTGTTCTTGCATTCACACACACAGTTCCAATATCACACATGATGAGATTCACATAGAATCATAAGCCACTAGAGCACAGCTTCAACAGCTTTCATCATTCGCGTCTTTGCTCTAACATGTATTGGATCATTGAAGCACACTCTCAGATGATATTCTGTACAATATTTCCATGTATTGTTTGTGGAAGAAAATTGCAAAGGCACTGACTCAAACAGGTTACGGTCCCACAGGTATCATCTATTATCTGACACCTCACCCGGGTGCCCATGCTTCAAGGTGTAAGTCCAGGTGGAGAATATCACATGAGGGGCATGGTACAGCTGGCAATGATGGTGTCCTAGACTGTTATTCCCACTGTTCTTCGTCCTTCGATATTGAAGCAGACAGGCGGAATATCAGCTCAGGTTTTGCAGTGAGATCTTTGGTGACTGTTTAGAGCTATATTTTCTGGGACTGCAGGTTGAATAGTGGATCCAGCAGGCACCAACTCAACGGTTTTGATTTTTAAGTGAGACTTGTCGAGCTGCCGTTTATATTCAGCATCAGTGCTGCAAGGGGCCTCAGAGTAGGAGGTGCTGTCATGCATGGTTTTTGTGCCTTACCCTGAGCAAGTTGTTCTGATTCATCGTTGTCCATTTTGCAGTGTTACAGAGCCATTTTTAAGCAGTTTTCATCTCTTTTCCTGAGCTTAGTAAAATCACTCCCCAACTGCCAAGACACCAACTGCCAACACATCATGAAAGGTCTTTGAGATTCTTCATCAGACACTCATACCACATGAAATGACCATCATAGCCATGAATCCATGGTTAGTTCATCAATGCTTGGCATGTGTTCACACACACACACTCACACAGACATTCACATACATACTCACTCACACATGCACACTCTCACACTCACACTCATACTCATACTCACACATACACACTCATACTCACACATACACATGCACACTCTCACTTATACTCACACATACACACACGTTTACATACACACTCATACTCATGCACACTCTCACACATACACACTCATACTCACACATACACACACACATTCACATATGCACTCATAGCCACACTCACTCTCACACACACACTCACATTCATACTCACACATACACACTTTTTTTTGGAAAAATATACTTTATTCATAAAATATCTGGAAGAACATACCAAACCATTTCAAAATCACCATCACAAAGGTACAATCAGGTTCAACTTTTACAACATGTATCACGAGGTGCATCAATACAAACAATGAATATTACAATCATTTGCAGACATTAATTTTGAGCTGTACAGCCCAAGGGGCTATACACAGTTCCCAGCCCCTCGGTGCACTGTGGCAGAAAGGTCTTAGACAGCGACCCTTCCCCACTGCGCCTCTGCGGCAGCTGCCCCAAGCTTTAGTGCATCCCTCAGCACGTAGTCCTGGACTTTGGAATGTGCCAGTCTGCAACACTCGGTCGGGGACAACTCTTTGCGCTGGATAACCAACAAGTTTCGGGCAGACCAAAGAGCGTCTTTCACTGAGTTGATGATCCTCCAGCTGCAGTTGATGTTTGTCTCGGTGTGTGTCCCTGGGAACAGCCCGTAGAGCACAGAGTCCTGTGTCACAGAACTGCTCGGGATGAACCTCGACAGAAACCACTGCATCTCTCTCCAGACCTTCTTCGCAAAGGCACAATCCACAAGGAGGTGAACAACGATCTCTTCCCCCCCATCCCCACAGCCACCTCATGGGCAACGTGCCGAGGGGGTGAGACTCCTGGCGTGTAGGAAGGATCTGACCAGCCAAGCTACGTCTTGGTGCTTGTTTGAAAGTTCTGGCGATGAGGCATTCTACCAAATGACTTTGACAGTCTGCTCGGGGAACCATCCCACAGGATCCACTCTCTCCTTTTCCCTCAGGGCCTCTAAGATGTTACGTGCCGACCACTGCCTGATGGACTTGTGGTCAAAGGTGTTTCTCTGCAAAACTTATTCCATGAGGGACAGGTGGTACGGCACGGTCCAACTACTTGGAGCGTTCCGTGGCAGCGTGGCCAGACCCATCCTTCCCAACACTGGGGACAGGTAGAACCTCAGCATGTAGTGACACTTGGTGTTTGCGTACTGAGGGTCTACGCACCGCTTGATGCAGCCGCACACAAAGGTGGCCATCAGTATGAGGGCGATGTTGGGCACGTTTTTCCCCCTTTATCTAGAGGCTTGTACATCGCATCCCTGCGGACACGATCCATTTTCGACCCTCCAGATAAAGCGAAAGATGGCTCGGGTGATCGCCATCACGCAGGAGTGTGGAATGAGCCAGACCTGCGCCACGTACAGCAACAGCGAGAGTGCCTCACACCTGATGACCAGGTTCTTACCCGCAATGGAGAGAGAGCGTCGCTCCCACATGCCCAGTTTCCTTTTCACCATAGACACTCGCTCCTTCCAGTTTCTAACGCATGCCCCGGTCCCTCTGAACCATATCCCCAGCACCTTCAGGCTGTCAGCCCTGATGGTGAAGGGGACAAAGGATCGGTCAGCCCAGTTCCCGAAGAACATGGCCTCGCTCTTCCCACAATTTACCTTGGCTCCCGAGGCCAGTTCGAACTGGTCGCAGATGTGGATCAGTCTGCGCACCGACAGCGGATCCAAGCAGAAGATGGCGACATCATCCATGTACAGGGAGGCTTTGATCTGAGTGCCTCCACTGCCTGGGATCGTCACTCCTCTTATGCCCGGATCCTTCCTGATGGACTCAGCAAAGGGTTCTATGCAACACACAAACAGGACAGGGGAGAGAGGGCAGCCCTGCCTGATGCCAGATTTAATAGGAAAGCTATCTGATTCCCACCCATTGATTGAGACTGCACGACTGATGTTAGTGTAGAGCAGTTGGATCCAACTGCGAATTCCCTCCCCAAACCCCATTTTGGAGAGCACATCCACCATGTAGTTGTGCGATATTCTGTCAAAGGCCTTCTCCTGATCCAGGCTGATGAGGCAGGTATCCACACCCCTGTCCTGCACATAGGCAATCGTATCCTGAGCAGCGCGAGGCTGTCAGAGATCTTCCTGCCGGGCACAGCGCAGGTCTGGTCAGGGTGGATCACCAATTCCAGAGCAGATTTGACCCAATTGGCGATGACCTTGGACAGAATCTTATAGTCCACATTCAACAGTGAAATGGGTCGCCAATTTCTAATTTTGTCCCTTTCCCCCTTGTGCTTGTAGATGAGGGTGATGATGCCTTTCCTCATGGATTCTGACATACTACCGGCCAGGAGCATACTCTTGTACACTTCTAGCAGGTCTGGGCCGATCCAGTCCCACAGAGCCGAATACAACTCCGCCGGCAAGCCGTTGCTTCCGGGAGTTTTACTCTTCTCGAAGGACTCAAGGGCCTTAGTCAGTTCGTCAGGAGTTAGCGGTTTGTCCAGGCTCTCCCGTGTACTGTCGTCTAAGACCTCCGTGATAGAGGACAGGAAGGACTGGGAGGTCGTGCTGTCTGTGGGCGTCACGTCATAGAATCCGGCATAAAAGGATTTGCAGATCCTCAAAATGTCGGACTGCGATGACTTTACTGAGCTGTCTTCTTCCTTCAGGCTGCTGATCACAGAGCTCTCTCTGTGTACCTTTTGGAAGAAGAAACGTGAGCACGTCTCATCCTGCTCCACGGAGCGGACTCTGGAACGGAAGATGATCTTGGAGGCCTCTGAGGCAAAGAGCGAGGCTTGCTGGCTCTTCAGCTCTTGGAGTTCCTCCTTGACATCGACCCCCATCGACTGCAGCCGGAGCAGGTTCTGCATGTTTTTCTGGAGTCGGGACATTTCCCTCTGTTCCTTTCTAGCTTTCTGGGCGCCTTTGAGGATGAAAAACCTCTTGATGTTTCCCTTGATCGCTTCCCACCAGTGTGTCAGGGACTCAAAGAAGGGTTTCACGGTTCTCCAACTTTTGTAATCCCTCTTGAGCTCCTCAATGTTCTCTGGGGTCAGCAGTTGCACGTTTAGCTTCCATGCCCCCCTGCCCACCCTCTGGTCTTTCTCTAAGTGACAGTCAGCCAGTAGGAGGCAGTGGATCTGACTGTGAATGCACGGGACACAAACAGGAAGTCTATCCTGGAGCGGATGGACCCGTCTGGCCACGACCAGGTGTATCTACGCTGCGCTCCGTCTGCAGGGTTGCTGAAGACGTCGTGCAGCTTGGCATCCTTAACTGTTTCCATCAGGGATCTGGATGAAGCGTCCAATCTGCTGTCGGCCCTGCTCGGATCGTCCAGCCGCATCGATGATGCAGTTGAAGTCACTGCCCAGAATGACCGGCCTGGAGGTCGCCAGCAGCAGTGGGAGCTGCTGAAAAACCGTCAGCCGCTCACCCTTTTGTGCCGGGGCGTACACGTTAATTAACCGGAGTGGAGCATTCTTGTACATTACGTCTGCTACGAGGAGGCGCCCGTCCACCACCTCCTTAACCTCGGAGACGGTGAAGTTGCCTCCCCCGCAGCAGAATACCCAGGCCGGAGGAACGAGAGTCATTTCCTCCCGACCAGATCGATGGCCCATGGGACCATCATCGTGACCATTGCCTGTAGGAACTGAGGTGCAGTATCGCACACTCCTGCAGAAACAACAGGTCAGCTTTGACCTTGGCAAGGTAGTCCAAGGTCGCAACACATCGCATAGTAGTTTTAATGCTACGCACATTTATGGATACAATCTTTACACCCATTTTAAAGCATTTAGTCTCTTACCAAACCTGTTGTCTCTGAGAGTCCCAGACCTTTGGTCTGCTCCTGCATACCCATAGTGTTCACAAATTGCCTCACTTTGGATGGGCTGAGGAAACTGTCCTGAACCTCCCCAATGGCAATGTTCTGCTCAGGTGGCATCTGGGGGTTCGTGCAGAGAACGGGATTTGAAATGTCCTCTGTTGGAGAAGTCTCTCCGATCCTCTCCCCCTCTGGGGCGTTGCTGCTCCCGGCTTCCCGGAGGTGGGTTGCGCTGAGCGCCTCACTGCTCCCAGATTCCTGGGGCTGGGGTGCGCTGGCCTCTTCGGGTTGTGGGCAAAGTTGGGGTGCGCTGGTCTCCTCTTTGTCTGCAATGTTCTGGAGCTCGGGTGTCTCGTCCTCCAACTCCCTAGAGCTTTGCCGCTTCTTCTGTCGGTGCCGCCCTGGCACTTCTTCGTCCGAAGAGCAGCTGCCCTTGTCATCCGTGTCGGATGGGAGACGCCTCTTGCCACTTGTCTGGGAAGTGGCTTGGTCCCTTCTTAGCCTCTTCTTCCTTTTGGTTCTCTTCACCAGCTGCCACTCCCCTTGCTGATTTTCCGCTGCTTCCTCCTCCATTGATTTGCTCTCCTGAGGAGTGGGAGGTTCAGGGGGCAGTGCTGTTGATTGGCTGTCTGTTGCCTCAATCTTTTCCTCCACCTTGTCTCTCTCTGTGTCCTCCTTTGTCCCGTTGTTCACCCTGGCGGCCTTGGTGGTTGGAGTGACATGAAGCATTTCCTCTGCTTCCTCCTTGTTGGCTTTGGCTGCCTGTGCATAAGTGAGGCAGCGTTTGGGGCAGTTCCTGTAGAGATGGCCTGCCTCGCCACACAGGTTGCAGCACTTAGTCTGTTTGCAGTCCTTTGTCTGGTACCCTTCCTGTTTGCAGTTCTTGCAGAGGGCGGTGCTGCAGTTGGCCGTCACATGACCAGACTTGCCGCATGAGTGACAAAGTTTGGGTTGCCCAGCATAGACAAGGTAGCCACGGCTTCCCCCGATAGTGAAGCTGGAAGGAGGGTGGAAGATGGCTCCCTTACCATCGGTCTTGAGCTTGACCTTAACCTGGCGTTTGCTTGTCCAAATCCCGAAGGCGTCTCTAACCTCGGTGCAGCTCCCAACCTTGTCGACGTACCTGGCGAGGAAGGTGAACACGTCGGCGACAGGGAAGTGGGGGTTGTAGAGATGCACCGTCACCACACGGTCCCATTGCAACGGCAGAGCAAAGAGCGGCTCCACCGTCAGGATCTTCATCTCCGGCTGGTCTCTCTTCTCCTCGAACACCTTCAGGAACTTGACGCAAGCTGCCACTCGCTTGAAAGTCACGTCGAAATATCCAGCGCTGGGGAAATCTTGCAGGGAGTAGATCTCCTCCGCTTCAAATCCACACACCTTCAACAGGATCCGCTTGATGAAGAAGGCCCGATCCATGGGTGCTCCTCCTTCGCTGTCCTTCACCGTCACCCGAATGGTGTTACGTACCCCATGGTATGGGGCTCGACTGGTTATAGCTATCGCTTCACGACCTTGTCCTGGGAGAACCATGATCATGGTCTCTCCCCTGCCGGGTAAGTATCTCATACTCACACATACAGACACACATTCACATACGCACTCACTCACACATACACACACATACTCGCACTCACTCACATACATACTCACAAATGCAGACACTTTGTCAAAACAGGAACCTTTACTGAATTGTTCCATTTGTATCCTGGCCTGCTGATTCCAGCTGCTGCCCTGAGCAGCCCAAACGCAAGAATCAGAGTCTGCAGCTTTTTAAACAATGTGATTGGGCTACAGGGCACTCAATAACTGAGCAATGAGAGCAGGCAGCAATTCTCCTTGTTAAAGGGGAGGTGGGGAGAACGTCCCGATGGACAGTGAGAGATGGCAGCTCCCTATGATAAATCACATGATTTGAATTATCCAGTGGTATTGAGTTTTAAGTCACTTCATGTTATAAGGGGCTAGGAGAACATGCGCATGTCAAAAATTTACAATTACGGTAATTGAGATCCTTTGTCATGAACAACATAAGAGTTATTGCAAGGTAAATTACACCGAAACTGTTTGAAGTACTGTAACACGCAATAACATTCTGTCTCAGTCCACCCTTATCCAGAAATGCTGCTTGCCAAATCCTTCTCCTCTTTACATGGAGAACTCTTACACTTTCCACTGCCTACATTCTCACAGATATTCTCCAATGTCTATTCAGTAGTAACGCACAATTTCAGGGGCTGGGGTGGGGTGGGTAGTTTGGATTCAGATATATTGAATTTATTGAGTTTTCACCAACTGTACTGGTGTACCATTAAATAAAAGGGGTAGGCTGTTGGGGAAAGCACTTCTCTTCGCAGTTATCCTTCCAATGTCTGCGTGAAAAATTATGTTTAAAAAAAACTTGTTCCCATTTCATTGATTAAGTAAAAGCTTTGAGTTTTGTGTACTGGAGACTGACAGAGATAAAAGCTGTCTGCGATTCAAATTAGCTCATTTCACTTTTGAGGCCAATTAGAAACCTTGCCTCGTGTAGGAGCTGATCCAGATTTACCCTGTACAAAGCATTCAAAAAAGAAAGAACTTGCATTGCTATAGCACCTTTCTTGACATCAGGATGTCCCAACGCACTTTACAGCCAATGAAGTACTCTTGAAGTGTAGTCTCTGTTGTAGTCTAGAAAACGTGGCGGCCAATTTGCACACAGTAAGGTCCCACAAACGTGCAATGTGATAATGAGGAGATATCTGTTTTAATGATATTGGTTCATATTGGTTGGGGCATCAGGGAACCTCCCCTGCTTTCCTTCAAACCTTTACACCCACCTGAGGGGGCAGATAGGCATTTGCAATATAACATCTCATCCAAAAGATGGCACGAATGACAGAGCGGCATTCCAACAGTACTACCCCTCTGACAGTGTAGCATTTACTCACAAGTACCCTTCCAACAGTGCGGCGCTCCATCAACACTGACACTCCAACTGTGCAGCATTCCTTCAGTATTGACCCTCCGACAGTGCAGCACTCCATCAATACTGACCCTCTGACTGTGCAGCACTCCCTCAGTACTGACCCTCCGACAGTGCAGCGCTCCCTCAGTACCGACCCTCCAACAGTGTAGTGTTTACCAGACTAATACCTGAAATGGGCTTATGAGGAGAGGTTGGACAGTCTAGGCATGTATCTGCTGGAGTTTAGAAGAGTAAGAGGTGACTTGATTGAAACATATAAGATTCTGAGGTCTCGACAGGGTGGATGTGGAGAGGATGTTTCCTCTTGTGGGAGAATCTAGAACTAGGGGTCACTATTTAACAATAAGGGGTCACCCATTTAAAATGGAGATGAAGCAAAATTTTTTCTCTCAGAGGGTCGTGAGTCTTTGGAACACTCTTCCTGAAAAGGCGGTGGAAGCAGAGTCTTTCAATATTTTTAAGGCAGAGGTGGACAGATTCTTGGTAAGCTAGGGGGTGAGAGGTTAATGGGGGTAGGCGGGATGCAGATTTGAGGTTACCATCAGATCGGGCATGATCTTATTAAATGGAGCAGCAGGATTGATGGGCTGAATGGCCTACCCCTGCTCCTTTCTCATATGTACTGACCCTCCATCAGTGCAGCGCTCCTTCAGTACTGCAATGAAGGTGTCAGCCTGGAATATGTGTTCAAGTCCCACAGAGTGGATTTGAACCCACAACCCACCAGCAAAAGTCTGCAGAGCCTGAAGTTTTGGAGACCTGGAGTCAAATGCAGCCCCAGCTTCAGGCCTGACAGGGTATTATTCACAAGGTTTATCATTGCTTGGTAGACTTAAGGTGATTATGGAGACAGTAAAATGTCACGCACTCAGTCTTTATTGACCTGACCAAGGCATTTGACACCAGGCTGTGACAACTGCTGTACAACGTGGGGTTTCCAGAGGTGTTTGTCCAGATTCTGTAACAGCTCTAAATGGAATACCTGGTTAAGTGGGTGTTGGCAGAGTGCATGCTCAATCACCAAGAGTTGGTGCTTACACCGAGTATCTTCACACTGCTTCACTGCTCTGCTTGATGATTCAACCTAAGGATGATAATGGGTCCTGACATACACTTTCACACATCTGGGAAGCTTTTCAGTTTGAGTGTAGGACAAGCCTCAACAATGATCACAAAGGTCAATAAAAAACTTCTGAGTGCAGGTAAATGTGTTCTCAAGATTCGCACTCAGGAGAATCTGCACCAATCAGCTTCCCCGTAACAGCGAAATGGCCTCATCAGAAATGCAAAGAAAACAAAGATTATTTATTAGCCAGTCTCAGGAAATCAGTACACCAAATCAAGCTGTCATCATTGGTAATACTTAATTAAATACTGTCAAGCAGTTAATTTATCTGGGCAACACATTGTCAAACGATGAACAAGTAGATGATGAAGTGTGTTCTTGCATCAGAAGGGCTAACTCCAAATTCATGAAACTGCAACCAAGGGGCGTTATCACCATCATCTTTCGAGAAGAATGTGTCCTGCAGATGTTAGCAATGTCAATGCTTCACTCGTTCCACTCCAGCAGACTGAAGTTTATCATGGATTTGTAGGTTAATGTTACCAATTTCATGAACCTTGATGGCACTGTGCCACTGAAGCCACATTAATAACCAAATTTGTAATGCACTAGTCAGGATATCTCATCCTACAGTGTGCCAAAACGGGTACTGTAATGCATAATGTCCAGAAGTATTTTCTGTTTCTGGGAGCTTGCTATGCACAAAAATCGCTATTTCCTACCTTACAGCAGTGACTTCGTTTTAAAAGAGCTGGGAAATTCCTTTGGAATGTCCTGAGGTTGTGAAAGGTGCTATAACACAAAATCTTTACAGTGCAGAAGGAGGCCATTTGGCCCATCGAGTCTGTGCTGGCTCTCTGAAAGAGTATTCTACCTAGTCGCACACCCATGCCTCATCCCTGTAAACTTGCACATTCTTTCTTTTCAGGTAATAATCCAATTTCCTTTTGAATACCTCGATCGAACCTGCCTCCATCATCCTTTCAGGAAGTTTGTTCCAGACTCCAACCAACCTCTGGGTGAAAACAAATTTCCTCACATCACATTTACTCCTTTTGCCAATTATTTTCAATCTGTGCCCTCTAGTTTTTGATGTTCTCTTAAGTGGGAACAGTTTGTCACTATTTACCCTGTCCGTACCCCTCAGGATCTTGATTACCTCTATCAAGTCTCCTCTCGGCCTTCTTTTCTCCAAAAAAAACACTCCCAACCTCTTCAATCTATCCTCATAGCTACAGTTCTTCATCCCGGGAATCATTCTTGTGATTCTCCTCTGTACTCTCCCCAATGCCTTCACATCCTTCCTCAAGTATGGCGCCCAGAAATCGATGCAGTACTCCAGATGAGGCCTAACTAGTGTCTTATACAAGTTCAACATGACCTCCTTACTCTTGTACTCAATGCCCCTATTAATAAAACCTAAGATACAATATGCTTTATTAACTGCTCTCTCAACATGCCCTGCCATCTTCAATGACCTATGTACGTATACCCCTCTGTTCCTGCACCTCCTTTAGAGGCTCTCCCTTTATTTTATACTGTCTCACCATATCTTTCCTGCCAAAACGAATCACCTCACAGTTCTCTGCATTGCACTTCATCTGCCATTTGTCTGCCCAATCCACCAACATGTCCATGTCCTTTTGAAGTTCAAGACTATTCTCATCACAGTTGACAACATTTCCAATCTTCCTATCATCTGCAAATTTTGAAATCATGCCCTGCACACCACAGTTTAGGTTATTAATATATATCAGGAAGAGCAAGAGTCCCAACACTGACCCCTGAGGAAATCCACTACAAACCTTCCTCCAATCTGAAAAACAACCATTTATCACTGCTTTCTGTTTCCTGTCACTCAACCAATTTCTTATCCAAGGCCTACTTTCCCTTTTATTCCATGACCTAGAATTTTGCTCACAAGTCTTTGTGTGGCACTTTATCAAATGCCTTTTGAAAATCTATATGTACCACATCAACAGTATTTCCTTTGCCAACCTTCACTGTTACCTCCTCACTGTTTAAAAATAAGGGGTTGCCCATTTAAAACAGATGAGGTAAAATTTTTCCACTCAGAGGGTTGTGCATCTTTGGAACTCTCTTCCTGAAAAGATGGTGGAAGCAGAGTCTTTGAATATTTTTAAGGCAGAGGTGGATAGGTTCTTGGTAAGCAAGGGGGTGAGAGGTTAATGGGGGTAGGCGGGATGCAGATTTCAGGTTACTATCAGATCAGCCATGATCTTATTAAATGGTGGAGCAGGCTTGAGGGGTGGAATGACCTACTCCTGCCCCTTGTTCATATGTTCGTATGTTCAAAATACTCCAGCAAGCTATTTAAACATGATTTTCCCTTGATGAATCCATGCGGGCTTTCCTTAATTATCCTGCATTTGTCTAAGTGGTTATTGATTTTATCCCACACTATAGTTTCCAGAAGTTTCCCTACCACTGAGGTCAAACTGACTGGCCTGTAGTTGCCGGCTTTATCCTTGCACCCCCTTTTTGCAATTTCTTCAGACCATAAGACCGTAAGATGTAGGAGCAGAAGTAGGCCATTCGGCCCATCGAGTCTGCTCCACCATTCAATGAGATCATGGCTGATCTGATAATCCTCAACTCCACTTTCCTGCCTTTTCCCCATAACCCTGGATTCCCTTACTGGTTAAAAATCTGTCTATCTCAGCCTTGAATATACTTAACGACCCAGCTTCTACAACCCTCTGTGGTAAAGAATTCCACAGATTCACTACCCTCTGAGAGAAGAAATTCCTCCTCATCTCTGTCTTAAATGGGCGACCCCCTTACTTTGAGATTATGCCGTCTGGTCCTAGGCTCTCCCACAGGGGAAACAACCCCTCAGCATCTACCATTTCAAGCTCCCAAAGAATCTTATATGTTTCAACAAGGTCACCATGATTAATGTACTGCCTTTTTTACATGCCCTCATTATCTCCTGATTTATTCCTTGTCCTACAGTATAGCTACTGTTAGGGGGCCTATAGACTACTCCCATCAATGTCTTCTTCTTCTTGTTATTTCTTACCTCCACCCATATGGATTCTACATCTTCCAATCCAAGATCCTTTCTTGCTATCGTACTTATTCCATCTAATACTAACAAAGCTACCCCACCACCCTTTCCTTCCTGCCTGACCTTTCGAAAAGTCACATACCCCTGAATATTTAGTTCCCAGCTTTGATCTCCTTGTAACCACATCTCCGTAATGGCTATAAGATCATACCCATTAACCTTTATTTATGTTGTTAATTCATTTATTTCGCTCTGAAAACTATGTGCATTTAAGTAAAGAGCCATTAATTTTGCCTTTTTACCATATTTTCCCCCTTTGACCCCATTTGCTGCTTTTTTAAATATATGTACACTCTGCCCTTTCCTATCGCACTCTGGGTATCATTACCTAAATAGCTGCCCTGAAAGGCTGTCCTTTTGCTTTGTAAGCCTACGTATTCCCTCTCCAGAACCGCCCCCCCCACCCCACTTTTAGTTTAAAGCCCTCTCGACAGCCCTAGTTATTCAATTCCCCAGGACACTGGTCCCAACATGGTTCAAGAGAAGCCCATCCCACCAGAACAGCTCCCTTCTACCCCAGCACTGGTGCCAGTGCCCCATGAACAGAAACCCATTCCTCCCACAACAATCTTTGAGCCACGCATTTAACTCCTTGACTTTATTTACCCTATGCCAGCTTTCCTGTGGCTCAGGTAGTAATCCTGAGATTATTACCTTGGAGGTTCTGCTTCTTAATTTAGCTCCTAACTGTTCAAATTCTTTCAGAAGAACCTCCTTTCTAGTCCTATCAATGTCGTTGGTACCAACGTGGATGACGACAACTGGACCCCTCCCCTCCCACTCCAAGTTCCTCTCCAGCCCTGAGGAGATGTCCTTAACCCTGGTACTGAGCAGGCAACACAGCCTTCGGGATCCATGCTCACGGCTGCAGAGAACAGTATTATTCCCCTAATTATACTGTCCCCTACCACTACTACGTTCCTATCTCCTCCCCCCACTTGAATGGCTCCCTGTACCACGGTGCTGTGGTCAGTTCACTCATCCTCCCTGTTCTCGTCCACACAGCTTGCAAGAACCTCATAAGTGTTGGACAATTGAAGGGGCTGAGGCTTCTCGAATGCTACCCCCTGAGTCCCCATGCCTGCCTGACCTGCAGACACACCCTCCTGAACCAGATCACAGACCAAATTTGAATTACCTAATCTTTCTTTCCTTTTGTTTGTAGCTCAGGTCTCCGGAAGAGGTCTTGAAATCTGAAGGATACCTGTGAGCCAAATGTGAAACTTACAATAAAGAATATGTTCACCTAGTTAAAGAATCCATAGGTACAAATAGTGCAGCCAGCATCAAGGGCCTGATTGGCTGGAGCTCAGGGGTCAAATGTGACTCTACAGAAACAGGTTGGGACAATCCAGCTGTAAAGAATTTTGAATGGGGAAAGTGAAACAGGGTTTACAAGGAAAGAGGCCCCAGAAAACATTCAAGCGTAACATCAAGATGCCAAACCTCCATACCAACAGCTGGGACTGAGCATGAGCTGGAGAGCAACAATACTTGATCTTGTTAGCCATTGAGCTCATCTAAAGCTCTGCTGTCCATTTCTTAACTTGCACCAAGTCCTGTTCCCCTGTGCTTCCTGACCTGGATTGGACCCCAACCAAGCAACGACTTGATTTTAAAACTCAAATCCCTCCATCTCGTCCCTCTCCATCTCTCCTCCAGTCCCACACCCTCTGAGATCTCTGTACTCCTCTAATCCTGCCCCCTTGAGCACGCCAACTTTAATCGCTCCACCAATGGTGATCATACCTTCACCTGGGCCCCCAGCTCTGGAATTCCCTCCCTAAACCTCTCTGCTTCTCTACCTCACTTTCTCCATTAAGATGTTTCTTCAAACCAACTCTCTGATGAAGCTCATGGTCACCTGACCAGCTAACATCACTTTATGTGGCTTGGTGATATATTTGTTTTATAATGCTCGTGTAAAGTGCCTTGGGAAGGTCTTGTGGCACAGTGGGGTGCATCCCTGCCTTGGAGCCAGAAGCTCTGGGTTCAAATCCCACTACAGGACTTGATGGCCAAGGAAGGCGTGTTCATAATGTGGCCAAACAGGCCAATTATCGACCTGCAAATCCTTCCAACACACACCAATGGCAGGTGGTAAGAGTGGGGGAGATTCCTGGTCAGCCATGTGATGGAAAGAATGTTGGAGCCTCTACCATCACTATCCATAGCTCCAGACTGCAACATGCATAGAAAAGTGTGTATTGCTAAAGCAACTCGGACTCCCTATGTGAACACACCACCACCAAAGCACCTTGGGAAATTTTATTACATTAAAGATGCTTATAAATATAAGTTGTTGTTGTTTTATTATAAAAAACAGTTTGTAGATTATCTGAAGAAGGGAAACAGCAGAAATGCAAACCATCATGATTGGGTGACCCCAGATGGGATAGTTAGACGTGTGAAACATGTGGAGAACTTGTAACATTACAATCTCACATTGACTCAATAAAACTGTCCAATGGTCACAGAAACATAATAAATAGGAGCAGGAGTAGGTAATTTGGCCCTTCCAGCCCGCTCCACCATTCAATATGATCATGGCTGATCCTCTAACTCAATGCCATACTCCCGCTCTCTCCCCATACCCTTTTTGCTTTTAGAGTCCAGAAATCTATCTATTTCCTTCTTAAATATATTCAGTGACTTGGCCTCCACAGCCTTCTGTTGTAGAGAATTCCACAGGTTCACCACCCTCTGAGTGAAGAAGTTTCTCCTCATCTCAGTCCTAAATGGCCTACCCCGTATCCTGAGACTGTGACCCCTTGTTCTAGACCACCCCCCAGCCAAAGGAAACATCATCCCTGCATCCAGTCTGTCCATCCCTGTCAGAATTTTATATGTTTCAATGAGATCCCCTGTCATTCTTCTAAACCCCAGTGAATACAGGCCTAGTCGACCCAATCTCTCCTCATATAACAATGCTGCCATCCCAGGAATAAGTCTGGTGAACCTTCACTGCACTCCCTTTAGGGTTAATATATCCTTTCTTAGGTGAGGAGACCAGAACTGCACACAATACCCCAGGTGTGGTCTCGCCAAGGCCCTGTAGATCTGCAGTAAGACATCCTTGTTCCTGTACTCAAGTCCTCTCACAATGAAGGCCAACATACCATTTACCTTCTTAACTGCTTCCTGCACCTGCATGCTTGCTTTCAGTGATTGGTGTACAATGACATCCAGGTCCCTTTGTACATCAACATTTCCCAATCTAACACCATTTAAATAATACTCTGCCATTCCGTTTTTCCTACCGAAGTGGATAACTTCACATTTATCCACATTATACTGTATCTGCCATGTATTTGCCCACTCACGCAATCTGTCTAAGTCATCTTGAAGCCTCTTAACACCTTCCTCATTGCTCACGTTCTCACCAAGTTTCATGTTGTCAGCAAACTTGGAAATATTACAAACAAAAACAGAAAATGCTGGAAAAACTCAGCAGGTCTAACAGCATCTGTGGAGAGAGAAACAGAGTTAACGTTTCGAGTCCATATGACTCTTCTTCAAAGCTTGTTTCAGATTTCCAGCATCCGCAGTATTTTGCTTTCATCTTGGAAGTATTACTTTTGGTTCCCTCATCCAAATCATTGATATATATTGTGAATAGCTGGGGCCCAAGCATTGATCCCTGCAGTGCCCCACTAGTCACCGCATGCTACTCCAAAAAAGACCCATTTATTCCTAATCTTTGTTTCCTGTCTGCTAACCAATTCTCAACCCAAGCCAATATATTACCCTCAATCCCATGTGCTTTAATTTTACACACTCTTATGTGGGATTTTAATAAAAGCTTTCTGAAAATCTAAATACACCATATCCACTGGTTCTACCTTATCTAATCTGTTAGTTAGATCCTCAAAATACTCCAGTAGGTTTGTCAACATGATTTCCATTTCATAAATCCATGTTGACTTTGTCTAATCCCGTTGATATTTTCTAAGTGTCCTGTTATCACATCCTTTATAATCAACTCCAGCATTTTCCCTACTACATATGTTAGGCTAACTGGTCTGTAATTTTCTGTTTTCTCCCTCCCTCCTTTTTTAAATAGTGGGGTTACATTTTCCACCCTCCAATCTGACAGGACTGTTCCAGAATCTACAGAATTTTGAAAGGTGACAACCAACGCATCTACTATTTCCACGGTCACCTCCTTTAGTGCCCTGGGATGTGGGTTATCGGGACCTGGGGATTTATTGGCTTTCAGTCCCATTAATTTCTCCAGCGCCATTGTTTTAGTAAAACTAATTTCCTTCAATTCCTCCTTTTCACTAGACCCTCGTTTCCCTAGTATTTCTGGGAAGTTATTTGTGTCTTCCTCCATGAAGACAGAACTAAAGTAGTTGTTTAATTGCTCTGGCATTTCCTTGTTCTCTATTATAAATTCTCCTGTTTCAGACTGAAAGGGACCTACATTTGTCTTCACTAATCTTTTTCTTCTTACATACTAATAGAAGCTTTTACCGTCCACTTTTATGTTCCTTGTAAGTTTACTCTCATGCTCTATTTTTCCCCTCTTAATCAATCTTTTGGTCCTCCTTTGCCGAATTCTAAACAGCTCCCAATCCTCAGGCTTGCTAATTTTTCTAGCAAGTTTAAATGACTCCTCTTTGGATCTAATACTAACCTTAATTTATTTTGTTAGCCATGGTTGGGCCACTTTTCCTGTTGTGTTTTTGCACCAGAAAGGAATGTATAACTGTTGCAATGCAAACATTCATTCCTTAAATATTAGCCATTGCCTATCCACTGTCATGCCTTTTAATGAAGTTTCCCAATCTATATTAGCCAACTCACGCCTCATAAATTTGCAGTTTCCTTTAATAAGATTTAGGAATCTAATTTCAGACTGGACTACTTCACTTTCCATCCTAATGAAGAATTCATGTTATGGTCACTGTTCCCTAAAGGACACAGCACAACAAGATTATTAATTAACCCTTCTCATTGCACAATACCAAATCTAGGGTGGCCTGTTCCCTAGTTGGTTCCTCAATGTACTGATCTAAAAAACCATCTCGTACACACTCCAGGAATTCATCTGTCACAGTATTATTGCTAATTTGGTTTGCCCAGTCTATATGTAGATTAAAGTCAGCCATGATTACTGTATCACCCTTGTTACATGCATCTCTAATTTCCCCTACCTTACCACTAATGTTTGGAGGCTATAGACAACTGCCACTAATGTTTTCTGCCTCTTGTTGCTTCTTAGTTCCATCCAGACTGATTCTACATCTAGATTTTCTGAGCCAATATCCTTTCTCACTGTCACACTGATTTCACCCTTAACTAACAATGCCATGCCACCTCTTTTTCCCTTTTGCCTGAGTGTCCTAAATATCGAGTGCCCTTGGATATTCAGCTCTCAGCCTTGGTCACCCTGCAGTCATGTCTCTGTAATCACAATCATATCATACCCGTTTACATCTGTTTGCACTGTTAATTCGTCTACCTTATTGTAAATTGCTCCGTGCATTCAGATACAGTGCCTTTAGACTTGCCTTTTTAACAGTCCTCATTGAGACTGAAGGATAACTACCATTGGTTTAGATCAATGCCTTTCTTTGTCCTTCAGGAGATGCTAAACTAAGATTTTATCTTAATGACCCATGGTTTGAACAGGAGAGTTCTCCTGGTGTCCTGGTCAAAAATTTCTCCCTCACCCAACACACTTACTTTTTATTCACCTCATAGTTGTTTTGCTGGATCTTTCTTCCCTCAAAATGGCTGCTGGATTTGTGATCGGGAGCGCGCCACCTGTAAGGGCGGTGGACTCAGATTCAACAATAACTTTCAAAATGGGACCAGACAAATAATGGAAAAGGAAAAATGTGCAGGGCCACAGGGTAAAGAGCAGAGCAGCGGGGCTAATTGGATAGCTCTTTCAAAGAGCCAGCACGATGGGCTGAATGGATTCCTTCTTTGCTGTAGGGTGCTTTGGTTCTAAAGAATAGCCGCTCAGACAAGGCACCAGAGGTTGCAAGGATTGGCCGAGGAATCACGCTGGGGTGTAATTCAGTAGCTCTGGCAGAGGGGGAGGGGATAAGGACAAGCAGCCTGTCCTTATTCCACATCCATAATGTAATTTTAGAAGCAAGAACATCAAAAAGTTTAAGAATCTGAAATATTTATGATGGGAAATGTTTGATTTACAGTAAGAAAGTGGCAGCACCGGTAGAGATTTTCACCGTAGATGTAAATGCAGAATATGAGGGCCTCGTTACAGCAGAGAGATTGGGAGCCTGGAGACAAGCTGTACGCAAAGGGACCGGGGCAAGGAAGGAATGGCACTGAAGCTCAACGTTCATAAATATACGGTCGCAAGCTTCGGTATGTTACCTGTGACATATGAAGACAATGGGTGGGTGTTCATTAGCAAAAGTGAGAAAATATTTGGGGCGTGATTATCATCCACTCAATGAATCTGTTGTCCCCATGTGAAGTTGTTATCAGGTAACTAGAATGCATCTCAAGAGTATTGTGTGCAATTTAAAACAGGTAATATTGTTGGGGCCACATCTGGGAGCATATCTTCAAAAAGGCATTGATCCCGTTGACAAGGTACAAAAATAACATTGAATTATACAGCATAGAACAGCCTGTTCGGCCCATTTAGTCCATACCCGTGTTTAAAGAAAGAAAGTGCATTTCTAGCATTATTCACAGGATGTCGCAAAGCCCTTTATAGCCAATGAAGTACTATTTGAAGTGTAGTCACTCATATAATGTAGAAAATGCAGTAGCCAATTTGCACACAGCAAGGTCCCACTAATAACAATGTGGTATTGAACAAGTATTCTGTTTCTGTGATATTGACTGAGGGATAAACATTGGCCAGAACACCAGGGAAAACTCCCCTGATCTTCTTCCAAATAGTGCTCTGCCATCTTTACCTGAGATGTAATATCTTATCAGAAGGATGGCAGCTCCAACAGACTCCCTTAGTAGTGTACTTGGGGCTGTCTTGATTTTTGAACTCATGTCCTGGAGTGGGACTTGAACCCACAATCTTCTGACTCAGCGTCAAGAGCATTAGCAACTGAGTCACAGCTGATTCACAAGCCCTGTCTCACCCTTTCCCTCCCACTATAGGTGGCCATGTCTTCAACTAGCTGGGCCCAAAGCTCTGGAATTCCCTCCCTAAACCTCTCCACCTCTCTAACTCCCTTTCTTCCTTTACGATACTCCTTAACACCTGCCTCTTTGACCAAGCTCTTGCCTGAATATTTCTTCATGTGGCTTGGTGTCATATGTTGTTTTAAATGCTCCCTGTGAAGGGCCTTGAGAAGTTCTATTATGTTAAAGGTGCTGTATAAATAAACGTTGTTGTTGTTCATCTCATACTGTCTGTATATCCTTGTAAAGAGCGTTAATGGTCATGTTAAAATGTTAAACCATTCGGAAAGAATCATAAGAATTTCCAGGAACCTGAGTGAGTTGACGAGACCAATAATGTTGGCTCTTACTCACCTTCTCCCTGTATCTCTCAATCCTTTCTCTCTCAGCCTAATTGCTTCTGTAATCCTTTGAAAATGCCCACTTCAATGAGATTTCCTGGTAACATATTCCGCAAGTTATTTAATCTTTGGGTGAAAATATTTCCGGGATTTATCTTCTCCAACCTAACCACCTCGTTTTAACTTGTATTTCAGCCCATCACCACGGGGAACCACTGCCTGGTTCAGCTCTCGTCAATTCCCTTTTGAATCTTGAAAACATCAATTAGTTCACCTCAAACTCTCCAGTTTTCTAAAAATAATGAACAAGCCCAGTTTCCTTAACCTCTCCTGATTGATTTCTTTTTGTTGGAAAAGAGGTTTTAAAGGAGGACATCATCCAGGTCAATTACACACTGATCATCAGCTGTGTAGGACACAGCAGGTTGTATAACAGGTTATTCTCACTGAAGAAGGAGACGGAAAGAAGCAAAAAGCTCGAAAGAGGCTGGAAATTAAAGGGTTATTTGCCCAGAGGTTAGTGTCTGAAGTTCAGCCAGTAGGTGTTTTGCTGCATCAGTTCCACTCTCCAGCATTGTAAGGAGAAGAGCTTACACGATCTCAGGATGTGCCAAAGCGCTTTACAATCAATAAAGTACCACAGAGATGTGGTAATGTTGTAATGTAGGCAATATGGCAGCCAATGTGCACAGAGCAAGATCCCACAAATGACAATTAAAGGTACAAAGGCCTTTTTTTATTTATTCTTTCACGGGATGTAAGCATCACTGGCTGGGCCAGCATTTATTGCCCATCCCTATTTGCCCTTGAGAAGGTGGTATTGAGCTGCCTTCTTGAACCGCTGCAGTCCATGTGGTGTAGGTACACCCACAGTGCTGTTAGGGAGGGAGTTCCAGGATTTTGACCCAGCGACAGTGAAGGAATGGCGATATATTTCCAAGTCAGGATGGTGAGTGGTTTGGAGGGGAACTTCCAGGCGGTGGTGTTCCCATGTGTCTGCTTCCCTTGTGTTCCTAGATGGTAGTGGTCGCAAGTTTGGAAGGTGCTGTCGAAGGAGCCTTGGTGACTTGCCACAATGCATCTTGTAGATGGTACACACTACTGTGTGTCATTGGTGGAGGGAGTGAATGTTGAAGGTGGTGGATGGGGTGCCAATCAAGCGGGCTGCTTTGTCCTGGGCATTGTCAAGCTTCTTCAGTGTTGTTGGAGCTGCACTCATCCAGGCAAGTGGGGAGTATTCCATCACACTCCCAACTTGTGCCTTGTAGATGGTGGACAGGAGGTGAGTGACTCTCCACCAAATTCCCAGCCTCTGACCTGCTCTTGTAGCCACAGTATTTATAGGGTTGGTCCAGTTCAGATTCTGGCCAATGGTAACCCCCAGGATGTTGATAGTAGGGTATTCAGTGATGGTAATGCAATTGAATGTCATGGGGAGATAGTTAGATTCTCTCTTGTTGGAGATGGTCATTGCCTGGCACTTGTGTGGGGCAAATGTTACTTGCCACTTATCAGCCCAAGCCTGGATGTTGTCCAGGTCTTGCTGCATTTGGACATGGACTGCTTCAGTATCTCTTTCCCATCCCCTTTCTTGGACTACGAAGCAACTCGGAGAGCAGGTCAGCAGGTGACCTGCTTCTAACCACCCTCAATACTACCCTGTAACCAGCTGCAGAGTGGATTAGCAACCCTGAACTGCAGGCCACCCCCTAAAATGGTCCCCTCTCCACCAAGGAACACACACTGAAACGCAGACCAAAACACAGACTGAAACACACACTGAAACACAGACCAAAATGCAGACTGAAACACACACAGAAACATAGACCAAAACACAGACTGAAACACATACTGAAACGCAGACCAAAATGCAGACTGAAACACACACTGAAACACAGACCAAAACACACACTGAAACACAGACCAAAACACAGACTGAAACACACACTGAAACGCAGACCAAAACAGAGACTGAAACACACACTGAAACGCAGACCAAAACACAGATCGAAACACACACTGAAACGCAGACCAAAACACAGACTGAAACACACACTGAAACGCAGACCAAAGCACACACTGAAACATAGCGTGAGATCATCCCAGATGTGCACTAAGTGCAGTAGCGGGCGATAAAAAGGACGTTTTACCCGCCAGCCACAAAGGCAGATTTTCAGCTCAGCAGCTCCAGCTCCACTGGCCAAGGAGGGCGCCACTGCCACACAGCAGGACCCAGAAGGCAGGCCGGGGCCCTTCAGGTCTCAGCCCTCCAGAGGACGCCCGCCAAGGTCATCACAGACAGGGTGTAGCAGTCAGCAGGCTGCCTCCACCTCTGCTGTGGCTGTCCGGGGAGCACCAAGATGTAGCGGCAGGGTTAGGAAAGTTAAGAAGATGTAGTTGCACAGCCGGGCACTAGTGTTAATCACTTGTACATAATGTTCCCTACTGTCAATAAACTCCCAAGAATGTCTCCCTGCCTATGGCTCCTTGTTCTGATAAGCAGTGTTCTTGTCACTCAGATGTGAAACCTTTCTGCACAAAATAAGGGCAGGTGTCTCAGTCCAGGGCCTCTTCCCTGTGCTCTGTGCAGCCTTCAGATCAAAGATGGTCCGGCCTCACACTCGCTGGACACATTACTGATGCCTGCATCTCGACGGTGCTGGTTATTGCTGCCAGAATGTCATTGGCAGGCATCACAGAGTTTCATCATTCTCTCTGTGTACTCTCAGCACATTTAAGGTGGGGCTGGCCCCCATCTCTTCAGCATCTGTGACCAGTGATGCTGTGTTCCTGAAGGGCTCAGGTACCGGAGGCTAACAAAGGATCAGGTGCATTAAAAGTTTCATGGCTGCGTCTCCAGGATATGACCCTGATCACAGAGCGGAAGCGAGCTGCCCTCAGCCAGACAGGGGTCAGACATTCTCAGAGGCTATGTGAAGATCTATGGAGTGCCCTCACTGCATGTTGTCATCATCCTCCTGCAATCGAGTGACTATTAGGGCCTCCACTGCCTCTATATGACAGGAGCATTCTCACAGAGGGTATGCACGCTGCCATAAGCCAGGCTGGAGTCAAACATTCACAACTGCGATGTGAGGATCTATGGGGACACTGGTCTGCATGTCATCATCATCCTCCACAAATCTAGCAGCTATGAGGGTCTCCTGAGCATGCCTGCCTCGTCTGGCCAGTGCAAGGGCCTCATCGCCATCATTGTCGCCTTCAAGGACCTCCTGAACCTCATCCCCATCGGCGTCCTCCTCACCAGAGGAGACCTCCAACTCATCCATCTCCTCCTCAGCCAGCTCCTCTCCCTGTTGCAGCGCCAGGTTGTAAAGGGCGCAACAGACGACGATGGTGCCTGACACCCTCTGTGGACTGTATTGCAGGGCTCCATCAGACCGGTCCAGGCAATGGAGCCTTATTTTCAACATCCTGATGGTCTGCTCCACCAAGTTGCGAGCTGCAGCGTGAGCCTCACTGTACCTTCACTCTGCTGCAGTCTGAGGCCAATGCACAGGTCTCATCAGCCACGTCCTCTATGGGTGGCCCTTGTGGCCAAGGAGCCACCCCTGCAGCCTCTCTGGACTCTGGAAGATGTCAGGGATCTGTGACCGACAGAGGATGTAGTAGTCGTATATACTCCCTGGGAACCGTGCGCAGACCTGCAGGATGCATTTGTGGTGGTCGCACACCAGCTGCACATTCAAGGAAACCCTTGCAGTTGACATAGTTGACCGTGTGTTGCGACGGAGATCTGAGTGCCACATGAGTACAGTCGATCGCACCCTGCACCTGTGGGGAACCTGAGGTCTGAGCAAATCCAATCACCCTCCAATCCTGGCTGTCCTGGTTCCGGGCGAAATGCACAAAGTTGTGTGCCCTTGCGAATGAGGCATCCGTGACCTCATGGTTGCATTTGTGGGTGGAGGCTTGTGAGATCCCACAGAGGTCACCTGTGGAGCCCCGAAAGGAGCCGCTGACATAAAAATTGAACCCCGCGGTCACGTTCATGGCCACTGGCGGTGGATGCCCTCCATGTCCCCGTGGCACCAAATCCTACAGCAGCTGGCAGATGTGACCAACCAGTTCCCTAGACGTGCACAGTCTTCGGCGACACTGGTTCTTGGTCATCTGCAGGAATGAAGCCGGCGTCTATAGATCCTGGGTCTAGCTAGGCACTGACCAGCGACGGCTCGCTGTGGCTCTTCAGCAGCATGTGTGAGAGACCCAGCCACCCCTTCTTCCTGAGGGTGCTGCTCCTCCATCTCAGCAGTCAGGCACCTCCATCACTCTTTTCCCCTTCGCCTCCGCTCTCTGTACACCACGAGGTATACAGCTTGTTCACCAGGCTCCATGCTCTTGATGTACTCCTCCTGCAGGATGAAAGAGAGAGACTCCTGGGTTAGCTTGGGTGTATTAAGAACCTCTCCTGGTTAAGTCTGAAGGCCTTTTAACACATCTCGGAGAGTGCTGGCCACCACTTGGATGGCCAGAGTTTAGTGAGCTGCATGGCTGCCCGAAACCCCATCCACCTCCGCCCCACTCCACCTGACTGATTGGCAGCAGCTTTGCCCATTGGACTGCATCTGTGTTCTCAGCTCAGGCGCAGGCATTCTCCTAACCCGCGCTATAAAGGCTGCATTGTTAGCTTGAACAATGGGGGAGACTGATCCAAACTGTGATGATAACATTGCAAGGGGCTGTGAGCACCTCCACCAGTGACTGCTCCATGGCCAGCTTTAGCAATGTGCCCAGGCGTCCAACTATTCCAAAAGGATCACAGAATCTCACAGTGCAGAAGAGGCCCTTCGGCCCATCGAGTCTGCACTGACACGTGAGAAACACCTGACCTACCTACCTAATCCCATTTACTAGCAATTGGCCCATAGCCTTCAATGTTATGACGTGCCAAGTGCTCATCCAGGTACTTTTTAAAGGATGTGAGGCAACCCGCCTCCACCACCCTCCCAGGCAGCGCATTCCAGACCGTCACCACCCTCTGGGTAAAAAAGTTTTTCCTCACATCCCCCCTAAACCTCCTGCCCCTCACCTTGAACTTATGTCCCCTCGTGACTGACTCTTCAACTAAGCGGAACAGCTGCTCCCTATCCACCCTGTCCATGCCCCTCATAATCTTGTACGCCTCGATCAGGTCGCCCCTCGGTCTTCTCTGCTTCAACGAAAACAACCCAAGTCTATCCAACCTCTCTTCATAACTTAAATGTTTCATCCCAGGCAACATCCTGGTGAATCTCCTCTGCCCCCTCTCCAGTGCAATCACATCCTTCCTTTAATGTGGTGACCAGAACTGCACACAGTACTCCAGCTGTGGCCTCACCAAGGTTCTATACAACTCCAACATGACTTCCCTACTTTTGTAATCTATGCCTCGATTGATAAAGGCAAGTGTCCCATATGCCTTTTTCACCACCCACTAATATGGCCCTCCGCCTTCAGAGATCTAAGGACACACACGCCAAGGTCCCTTTGTTCCTCAGAACTTCCTAGTGTCATGCCTTTCATTGAATACTTCCTTGTCAAATTACTCCTTCCAAAGTGAATCACCTCACACTTTTCAGGGTTAAATTCCATCTGCCACTTATCTGCCCATTTGACCATCCCATCTATATCTTCCCGTAGCCCAAGACACTCAACCTCACTGCTAACCACCCGGTCAATCTTTGTGTCATCCGTAAATTTACTAATCCTACCCCCCACATAGTCATCTATGTCGTTTATATAAATGACGAATAATAGGAGACCCAGCACAGATCCCTGTGATACGCCACTAGACAATGGCTTCCAGTCACTAAAGCATCCTTCAGTCATCACCTTCTGTCTCCTACAACTAAGCCAATTTTGAACCCACCTTATCAAATTACCCTATATCCCATATGCATTTGCCTTCTTTATAAGTCTCCCATGTGGGACTTTGTCAAAGGCTTTGCTGAAACCCATATAAACTACATCAACTGCACTACCCTCATCTACACACCTGGTCACCTCCTCAAAAAATTCAATCAAATTTGTTAGGCATGAATTCCCTCTGACAAAGCCATGCTGACTATCCCTGATCAAACCTTGCTTCTCCAAGTGGAGATAGATTCTCTCCTTCAGAATTTTCTCCAACAGTTTCCCTACCACTGACGTAAGACTCAGTGGCCTGTAATTCCCTGGCTTATCTCTACAACCCTTCTTAAATAGCGGAACCACATTAGCTGTTCTCCAGTCCTCTGGCACCTCCCCCTTGGCCAGAGAGGAACTAAAAATTTGGTTCAGAGCCCCTGCGATCTCCTCCCTTGCCTCCCTCAGAGGTCTGGGACAAAAATCATCCGGACCTGAAGATTTGTCCACTTTTAAGCCTGCCAACACCTCCAATACCTTGTGACTCCCTATATCAATTTGCTCAAGAACCTCACAGTCTCTCTCCCCGAGTTCCATACCTTCATCCTCATTCTCTTGGGTGAAGACGGATGTGAAGTGTTCGTTCAACACTCTACCGATGTCCTCTTGCTCCATCCATAGATTGCCCCCTTAGTCCCTAATGGGCCCTACTCTTTCCCTGGTTATCCTCTTCCCATTGATATACTTATAGAATATCTTGTGATTTTCCCTACTTTTACCAGCCAGAGCTTTCTCATATCCCCTCTTTGCTCTCCTAATTGCTTTCTTAAGCTCCACCCTGCACTTTCTGTACTCCACTGATGCCTCCACTGATTTGCTCCTCTTGTACCTGCTAAAAGCCTCTCTTTTCCTTCTCATCGCAGTCTGTGCCCGAGGGATGAAAAGCTCTGGAGAACTTGGTGGCACTTTGATGCCTCTGTGTTGCTTGAGTGGGCAGAGGAGCTAGGGCCCAACTCCACGCATGTTAATGTGGCTGCGTCTGAACTGTTTCAGCTGTAGAAGAATGGTCACTTTATACAAGGTTTCCCCAATGCTTGGCCACTTCCCTCCCCCTCACCCTGCAACTGCTTGTGCGCTACCTTCAACTGGAGGGCAGCCCATGCCCCACCCTTCCCAACACGCCTCAAACTTGAGGTCCAACAGGCGACCCTCTCAAGCACCGCGCAATGTTATGGTGCACTCACCTCCAAGTTCCCCTCGAAGTGAATCCCGCCAAGTTGCGTGCCTTATATATGTTGTTGTGAAACACGTCAGAATGCAATCACACTGACATGCTCGGATGATACAGTGTTGGGGGATGATTCCTGCAGGATGGGCTTGTAATGATACGCAGATGTACTACAATGAGGTTACCAACATCCGAGGAGGGGAAACGTGGCCCGCCATTGATGGGCAGATCGGACAATTGCAAGCTGGTTTCACAAAACATTGTGAAACCGATTTTTGGCCTTCTCACCATATTGTCCACTCACACCACTGAGCATGCCCGACACAACGGGCGTGGAAAATTCCACCCATGAACTGAAAAACGCACTGAAACACAACCTGAAACACAGACGGAAAAACACAATGAAACACAGAAACAAGGTCAAAACACAGAATGAAATACAGACTTAAACACACACTAAAACACACTGAGACACACACTGAAAAACACAGAGTGAAGCACAGGCTGAAACACACATTGAAACGCAAACTGAAGTACAGACTGAAACACGCATTGAAACCCAGACTGAAACAAGACTGAAACACAGACTGAAACACAGGCTAAAACACACACTGAAACACACACTGAAACACACACTGAAACACACACTGAAACACACGCTGAAACACACGCTGAAACACAGGCTGGAACACAGGCTGAAACACAGGCTGAAACACACACAGACTACACACTGAAGTACACATTGAAAAACACAGAATAAAACACAGATTGAAACACAGACTGAAACACAACTGAAACACACATTGAAACAAACTGAAATACAGACTGAAACACACATTGAAACACGGGCTGAAACATACACCGAAACACTCACTAAAACACAGACTGAAACACACACTGAAATACACACTGAAAAACACAGATTGAAAAACAGGCTGAAACATACATTGAACACAAGCTGAAATATACACTGAAATACACGTGGAATCACAGATTGAAACACACATTCACACAGTTTCCACACACATACACAGACAAACACACTTGTACATACACTTGCACACAGAAACACACACACACAAACTCACACACAACTTTCAACTGCAACGATTAGGCGCAGGATTCACAATTCATCTTTTCCGTTTCTGGTCTGGAAGCATTGAGGACAATAACAGCGCCCAGGTACTATCAGCCTGAGAGCAGCTCTGTGAGAGGAGAGCAGGATGGTGATTGAACCTGGGGATCGTCCTGATCCATGTTCCTCAGTGCCACAACAGGCAGGGAATTTAGCCACTTGATTCGGGCTACTTTTAACCTGATCAACTTGACAACGAGCTGCGAATATGGGAGAGAATTACTGCCTTTGTACAGTTCGCAAAATGAATGCTATAAACTTGGAACAGTTCCAGAAATACCTGCATAGAACATTCCAAAGCATGGCCTCACTTCCCCTGAACGAATAAATTTCAGGCAAAAATATGAATACTATTACAATGATATTTCTGTGTAATAGTGATTCAGACATCACAATAACAGTGATAATATCTGCAGTGTGAGCAATTGTGTCTATAATTTCCTATTTGATTATAATTAATTTGTTGTGAAGCACTATGGAACGCCCTGAGAATGTGGTAGGCGCTATGTAAATACATGTTCTTTCCTTATATTCAGCTTCCTGAAGGAGAGAGATTCTGATGATCTATGTTTCCGTCATTACATCATCTTTGTGGTCTTACTGAATAAGAAAAACTTGCATTTCTATAGCGCCTTTTACGCCCATGGATGTCCCACAGCGCTTCACAGACAATGATGGAATTTTGAATGGTAGTCACTGTTGTAATGTAAAAAACACAGCAGTTAATTCATGCAGAACAAACCCCCAAAAACAGTAAAGTGAAAATGATAAGATAAAATTTGGCCAGGGTACAGGGAGAATTTAAAACAAAAACAGAATTACCTGGAAAAACTCAGCAGTTCTGGCAGCATCGGCGGAGAAGAAAAGAGTTGACATTTCGAGTCCTCATGACCCTTCAACAGAACTGAGTAATATTAGGAGAGGGGTGAAATCCCTGCTCTTTTTTGAAATATTGGCCATGGGGTCTTTGACATCCAACTGAGAAGGCAGACATTGATTTAAAATCTCATCTGAAAGTCGGTGGTACCTAGCAGTACATCACTCCCTCAGCACTGACCCTCTGACTCTGTTTCACTCCCTGAGTACCTCAGTATTGACCTTCCAACAGTGCATCATTCACACTGCACTGGCCCGCTAACAGTGCAGCTCTCCCCAAAGACCAACCCTCCAACACTGCCATTTTCTCTCAGTGCAACACTCCCTCAGTACTGAGCCTCCGACAGTGCAGCACTCCCTCAGTGTTGACCCTCCAACAGTGCCGAACTCCTTCAGTATTGACCCTCCAACAGTGCATCGCTCCATCAGTATTGACCCTTCGACAGTGCAGCACTCCCTCAGTACTGACCCTCCAATAGTGCGGTTGAACCCCCAGCAGCGCAGTGTTCCCTCAGTACTGACCTTCCAACAGTGCGGCGCTCCCTCAATACTGACTCTCCGACAGTGCAGTTCTCCCTCAATACTGACCCTGCAACAAGGCAATGCTCCCTCAGTACTGATCCTTCAACAGTGCAGCACTCCCTCAGTACTCACCCTCCGACCATGCATCGCTCTCTCAGTGCTGACCCTCCAACAGTGCGGTGCACCATCAGTACTGACCTTCCGACAGTGCAGCACGCCCTCAGTACTGACTCTCCAATAATGCAGCACTCCCTCAGTACTCACCCTCCGAACATGCATCGCTCTCTCAGTACTGACCCTCCAACAGTGCGGTTCTCCCTCAGTACTGACCCTGCAACAGGGCAGCAGTCCCTCAGTACTGATCCTTCAACAGTGCAGCACTCCCTCAGCACTGACCCTCCAACAGTGCATCACTCCCTCAGTACTGACCCTCCTACAGTGCATCACTTCCTCAGTACTGACCCTCCGATAGTCCAGTTGTCCCTCAGTACTGAACCTCCTACAGTGCAACACTCCCTCAGTCCTGACCCTCCGACTGTGCAGCGCTTCCTCAGTGCTGACCCTCTGACAGTGCAGCACTCCCTTAGTCCTGACCCTCTGACAGTGCAGCACTCCCTCAGTACTGACCCTCTGACAGTGCAGCACTCCCTCAGTACTGCACTGTGAGTGTCAGCCTCTGTTTTTGTACTGAATTGTCTGGAGTGGACTTGAACCCACAATCTTTGACTAGATGGAGTGGTAGTGACTGAGCCATGGCTGGAAAAAAATGGATGAACATCAACATTGTTTCAGTTTATGCCAAGTTCAGAACCTTGTGTGCAAAGAAATGGCTGCCAACCACCCATTTTGCAGACATCAGAGAGAGAGAAAGAATTGCATCCTCTCACCCTACACCACAATCTAAGGTTGTAAATCTAGAAATTCATTCAAACCCCTGGGTCGAGCTCTCAAAAGTCAAAAACATTAGATTGAAAGGGATGAATTTTTTGATTCATGCCACCAGTTTGGAGCCTATAGGTGGTAAATCTTTGGGAAGGCATTCACAGCTACTGGATATTAGCTCCCAATAGATGCAGTACTGGGTGGGGGGGGGTGGTGAAGAGTTATAATCAAATGAACCAAGGTTCACTAGGCAGATTCCTCGCTTGAGGGAATTGTTCCATATGGAGCGATTGCGTAGACTAGGTCTATATTCCCTGGAGTTTAGAAGAATGGGAGGTGATCTCATTGAAACATCTAAAGTTCTTAAGGGGCTTGACAGGGTAGGTGCTGAGAAAGTGTTTCTTCCTACCTGGGGACTCAAGAACACGGGGTCACAGTCTCAGGATAAAGGGTCATCCACTTAGGGCTGAGATGAGGAGAAAAATCTTCTCTGAATGGGTTGTGAATCTTTGGAATTCTCTACCCCAGAGAGCTGTGGATGCTCCATCGTTGGGTATATTCAAGATCGAGGTTGATAGATTTTTGGGCTCTAAGCGAATTAGGGGTTTCGGAGACAGTGCAGGAAGGTGGAATTGGGGTAGTAGATCAGTCTTAATCGTATTGAATGGCAGAGAAAGCTCAAAGAGTCAATTGGCCTACTCAAGCTCCAATTTCTTATGGTCTTTCCCAGCAGACAACTTAGGCTCAATTTACTCCCAGATCTGCTACGGGAGTTCTTATTGAGTAAATTCAGCCTTAAAAATCAGTGAGGAATGGGTGGGACCAATGATGCTTCCTGCCTCTAGAGGTCACCAGTTACATGTTTTCTAAATATTATCAGAAATAATAAACAGATCTAATAGCTGCACTTGTGCTATCTCCTGGTTTGATTAAATTGACTGTTAAGCCTCGTATGTGTTGACAGTTTTAAGCCCTTTTCCTTGGTGCACCCTTGAAGACTTAAGGGTCCCATGGAAAGTTTAAATCCCTCGTTCTACTGGTTTGCAGATTTCTCAAACTGCAGAGACAACACGGTCCTCGTGTTCTGGTTTAAGATTTACTCATCAATCAGTTGACAGCAATGAGAACTCCCTTTGCCAAACTCCAAAAGGCACTGAATTCTAACAGGACAAATCCTATGATTGTAATTAGGGAGAAGGATGAGGGAGCTCAGAGGAATTGATCAAAAGCTGAGCAGTTAGGCTGGAAGTTTCAGAACTCGGAATGTCCAAAGCATCTGAGTGTGTGAACGTGAGAGTGTGCGTGCATGAGTATGTACATGTGTGAGTATATGTGTATGTGAGTGGGTGAATGTTTACGATTGTGTGTGCGTGTGTGGATAAGTGCGTGTGTGAATGAGTGACTGAGTTTTTTGAGTTAGCCTGTGTGTGAATGAGTGACTGAGTTTTTTGAGTTAGCCTGTGTGTGTGTATGAGTGTGCATGATGAGTGAGTTTTTTGAGTGAATATGTGTGATTGTATGAGTGTGTGTGTGAATGAATGATGACAGTAATTGTGTGTAAGTTTTTGATGTCAGTCTGTGAGTGTGTATGTGAATGTGCATGAGCGTGAGTTTTTTGAGTGAATATGTGTGTGTATATGAATGTGGGACTGCGAGTGTGTATTTTTATGAGTAAGTGTGTGTGTAAACATGTGAATGAGTGACTGTGCGTGCATATGAGCGTGTGAATTTTTGAGTTTGTGTATATTTAAATATGAGTGCGTTTGTGTGTGATAGTGTGTGGGTGTGTTAGTATACGTAGGCGTGTGGCTGAATGTAAGAGCGTGGGTATATATGAGAGTGAGGGGAGTGAGTGTGTGTGTGTGGGGGGGGCGGGGGGTGGTGTGGGATGTGAGTGAGTGTGTTTGAATGTGAGTACATGTGAGCGAGTGTGTGAGGATGATGGGGTCACCCAGAGAGTTAGCCTGCCGACACTTACTCACAGTTGAACACAAACTGATGGAGGTAGCGGGAGCCGCCGGTGGAACCGGGTCTGAATCAGCAGAGAAAGCGGACAGAAAATGATTTAAAAAATTGAAGAATAGCCGCTTCCAAATTAGATTCCATGATTAATTTGCAAATAAGGAGGCGATTCTGACTATTTAACATAAGAATATGTTAAAAAAAAACAATGAATTTTAATTAAATTAAATGGAGGGATTATTCTCTCCTCGAAATACATTTGAATTTTGATATAATCATTGATCAAAATTATAACTAAGTTAGTCTGCGCTAATGCTGCTTATATTCTGGGGAGGGGGGATTTAGTGAAGCAATCTATGTAGCTGCTGTCTCTCTCTCTGGTGCGCTCAGTTCAGTCTCTGAGTTCGCTGCTGTTAAAGGGATTTTTTTTTTCCCAGCCTCGCCTGTGTCAGTTAAAGCTTTCAGACTGGATTTAAACAGCAATGAGGAACCGCCTTGCTCTCATTGGGCGCTCATGAAGAAGGAGGCAGGACCAGCCCCGAACCCTGCAGTCTGAGTGGCCAGAGAGGATTGCAAATGACTCATTCATGCCATATAAATACTGAACCTTGCACTGAAGTCTCTTTAGTGCTTGCAGTGTTAGTGCAGGAGGTGGCGGAGAGGAGTGGATTGTTGGTTAGGGAGGGGGGGGTGAAGAGGAAAAAAAAAACCAGTCACTTTCTTCTTTTTGAAAAAAAGAGAAGCTTCTGTGCAGTGATCTCCGCTTCCCCTTCCCGCTCCAGAAACACAGGGTTAGATTATTTTATTTTATTTTTGCAAAAACTTAAAAAAAAAAGTGAGTGGTTTGTTGAATTGAGGAGAGGGACCAGGGTCTGTCATGATGGACTGTGCCGTCAATGCACAAAGCTTGATTACCATCTCTCTCCGCAAGATTCACAATTCCAGGACCCAGCGAGGAGGAATCAAGCTTCACAAGAACTTGCTGGTCTCCTATGTGCTGCGGAACGCCAGGCAAGTCTACATGAGCGAGAAATACGCCGAGATCTACGGCGTGCACCGATACGAGGAGGCACAAGTGGCCGAGGGGATGGTGGAGGGGAGCGGCGGGCAGGAGGGGACAGTGTGCAGCCCCCTGGATCCCCAGCTCAGCAAGGAAGCCGAGCCTGAAGCCCCCCTCTACCCGGGCAGCAGCTACGAGCCCTCGGCAGGAGTTGGCGGACACTGCAGCCAGACCACGGTGCTGGACCTGGACACTCAGACGGTGACCACGGTGGAGAACGGCTTCCTCCAGGATTGCGCCTGTTGTTGCGCCGGTGGCGGGGGCAGGAAGCGCAAGTCGGACCCGAGCGGGGTCTCGGAGCCCGGTGAAGCCGAGGACTTCTCGCCGGTCAAGCGGCTCCGGCTGGAGGAGCACTGGGGCTCCTCCGGACACTGGCAGTCCGGCCAGAGCTGGGACTGCACGGACCCTTCCAACATCTCCAACCTCATCTCCATCTTCGGCTCGGGCTTGGTGAGCCGGGCGGACTCGGAGCAATTACTCCAGGCAGAAGTCAAACAGAACGGACAATGGTGCAGCAAACAAGCGCTGGCCAGTTTAGGGGCATGGACACGGGCTATTGTAGCTTTCTGAGAGTCTGTTTGGGGTGGTGGGGGTGGGGGGGGAGCGGTGAGGGTCTTGTGTGTCTGTGTTTGGGGTTTGGGGGGGGTGGTGAGTGTCCGAGAGTTTGGGGGTCTGTGTGTTTGAGGGGTGGGGGGGAGTCTGTGTTATTGTTTAATTATAAATGAGCAAAACCTGGACCTCATTTCCAAGGGGAGGCAAAAATGCTCTTTAATTCTTGTTTTAGAGGAACAGTATTGGAACAGCAACTTAAAAAATCGTTGACGGTTTCTTTTAATTGAAGACACTTCTTTTAAAAAGGAGGGGGGGGGGGGGTCACTGACTCGACCACCACCCTCCTCTGGAAATTGGATGTTTGACCAGAGTTGGCAACACCTTGAGAATGAGGGTGGGGGGGGGGGGGGACGATTGGGGCCTTTATTTTTAATAAGGCAAAGCGTAAAGCTTGCAAATTTGAGTACTTTTTTAGCCACTAGTGATGAATGGGTGATGTTTCTTTAAGAGGAGCGCGGTCCCTTTAAATGCTCTCAGACTCCCTGACGCCAGGGATCGCCGCCGTTGGGTTGAATGGGGAACTGGCGGCGTCACGTGATGCTGTCCGGCCCCTCTTAAAGGGGCAATGCACTCATTCTCCTCAATGCGGAATTTGATCTTAAAACTTAATGGTACAACTTTTCTCAAACCATTTCCTGTTTTTCTTATTTAAAATTATCTTGGAATCCCAGGCTGTTTTTAAAGTTTTTAGAATCTTAAATTTTCTCATTCCATTTTTTTTTAAAAAAAGCCTCCCACTTAAAGTGGCAATGACTTCTCTTTTGGAAAGGGGTGGGACCCATCGACTTAATATTATTGTTTTAAGCGCCAGTTTTTTTTTACGGGAACAATATTTTTGACAACGTATCCGAAGTTCTATCCATGTCTGACCGATTGCAAAATCTTCAAATGAGTTTAAATTTGGGAATACTTAATCCTTAAACACGTTTGACGCGCGGATCAAGCGTACAAGCAATTTACCAAATCGGCAGGAATCTTATTTTGGTTTAAAATACATTCGGAGCTTTCCATTGGAGCTTGTAACTGGTTCTGTGCACTTTTATCATGAGTTTTAAGTACAGGGTAGAGTACTGAACGGGAGTGGGAATTGCTTTTTTTTAAACTGGTAACTACCCCCCCAACTCACCCAAGGCAAAAGGAGTAGCGATTTTCATCGAACCGAAAGTTGACCTCTGATTCCCACAAATTTTTTAAAGAGTACGCGATGGAATTTTCCGATTTTAACTTGCGTTCAGCTCCAGTAATCGCTGAAACGGTCAGTCCCTGGTAAGATTGCGTTTTAACCCCTGGTCATTCAGACCCCGGTTTCAAACCAGCATTAACCCAGATTAGTGTTTGCAGTATTTTTGTGTTCTTGTAAATAAACCAGATTTCTTCCCCTCTTTTTTTTTGTCTTGAGTTCAACCTGGTTCCAGAAAAACGATCTGTTTTTCCCCCCCTCAATTTGTCTTTTGTCACGCGTGTCATCGAGCAGATTTTCAACACACCCGCGCCGTGTTGTGAAATGGTGAAGCTGTTAACCCGTGTGAGTGTTTTTTTTTCAATTTTACGTTGAGTTGGTGGACTGGGCGAAATGTTAAACTGATGCAAGTTTTCTTTTCAAAAAAATTTGTTTGGCAAAGCCTTTTGTTGTAAAAAGGTGTCGTCGAGGCTCAAGGTTTTTTAATGAACCGTGTGTAACTGAACAGCTTTCACTTGAGAAGTTCCAACTGCCAACATATCATTTGTGTTTGTACATTGTATTTTGTGCTTTTAATAAACTGTATCCGATTCAACTGCTTGAACGGTTAGTCTTTAGCACAGAAAGCCTCGTCAATGTTAAGGCTCCGCCCCCCCCAAGTGCTTCAGTCAATTCTCAATAGTTTGTCAACTTTCTCTAAATGTAATATAAAATATCAGATCACTTCACATTTTCACTCTTCTACCACTGACCCTTGCTTATTCCAGTGGTCCAAATAATGCTAAGTCTTAAAGGGTTAAATTAAGCACCAGTTGCATAAACTGAGTCCTTGGTTTAGATTATGGGGATTTGATTAAGGCATTTAAAGTTTTTACGGTTTGGTAAAATAGGTAAGATTATTTCCTCGGGCAAAGAGGGGGACAACCTTAATCGGTGCAAACCCATTCTGAGTGAAATCAAAGCGCTTTCTTGGGCAGGAGAGATGAGTGATTCTGGAGGCTGGGACCAATTGGGGGTTGTCTTAGTTGGTTTTTGCATAATGGGAACTGAGGGATATGGAGTGGAGGTACAGAATCAACTGATCTAATTGAATGGTGGAGCAGGCTCGGACAGAATGGCCACCTGTTCCTGTAAGTCAAAGGATAGGATGGTGTAACTTGGGTGTTCTCCTACACCTGGTGAAGGAGGCCATGGTATGGGAGATGCTGCCTAAGTCTAGATGCTGATCAGTAGTACCATATGGGAATGTCAAAACTTGAAGTGATCAACCTTTCTGATCATATCCATTTCTACCTGATCTGTTGAAATGACATTTCATGTTTTATGCCTGAGCTGTCTTTATTGCTTGGTTGGGGCTGGAGAAGGGTGGATCAGATCCATTCTGGTCCTAGTTTTCCCCCCTTCTCTTTCCTGAAGGTGCTGGTTCTTGATCCTTGGATTCTGATACTACAGTCAAATGGCTTCTACCACAAGTCCAGATAGGCAAATCACTATGGACTATTGACACCAACCCCCATCCAGCCCATACTAAAGTATGGATCACTGGATAGTTATCAGGAGTGGGGCTGGCAACTTGTCCAATTTTTTTCAACACACCCTGAGCTTCTGGTCCTGAGACTAGTTCCTCTTCCCTTGCTGCCTGTGACCAGTGGTCCCCACAGGATATTACTTGTATGACCGGGCTTGAAGGAAATCCCGGTACAGTTTGTTACACTTGGACCTCGGTGGTGAGAGGGAATCATTGATTTTATCACTGGGATTACCCTGTGGTAACAGGTAGAGACTTGGGGATCCCGGAGACAAACCAATTGTAATTTGGTACCATACTAGGTACATTCACAGTGAGCCATGGTAGATCCTGTTAAATGTCAACCTCTGCTTTCCAGGTGATGTGTAAGCAAGGTTCAGATTTGGTGTAAAACTCCCCAGTTTGTCCCTCTAAGCAGTGGAACTTAACTTTCCATCTGCCAGTTTTAATTTCTCTGCAAGACTTGTAAACTCCTGTCCTCGGTCATGTTCCTTCTATCCTCACCACTTGGGTGAAATCACTATTATATTAAAAAATAGTGCTTTATATAAAACAAACAGGAGGGGTTGTTCTTTGAGCTGAAATACATTGAGCCTAATTTAAACTTGAGTGAGTTTTAAATTTTGTCAATTGAATGTAAATTGTGTATGTAATCCATCCTCAATGTGATGTAGATTGCTTGATAGAATAGATTTTTACTCTGGCCTGGGAGTATCCATTGAGGAAGAAATTTCCATTCCAAATTGCTGCCAAGCACTACAATCTTGAGTAAAATTTGTATTTCCTTGTAGATTTGTGTCCTGATCGTGTTTAAAATGGGTTTCTCTGCATCTACCTTGTTTTCTCAGAATCCAGGACATGGGAGCATCATAAAGTCAGGGCTAGGCCCTTCAGGAGGGAAATAAAGCATTTTTTTCCTTGGGGGTAGTCAATGGGCTGAATGGCCTCCTGTGCCCTCTTGATTATGATGAACCTGGAACTCTATTTCCCACTCCAAAGGCTATCAATATAGGGAATAACTTAGTTTTAAGACAGGTTGATGGGATTTTTGTTGCTAAGGGTATAAAGGGATATGAAAAGAGGTAAATGAGTTGAGGTACAGATCAACCATGATTTAATTGAATTTCAACAAAGGTTCAAGGGGCTGAATGGCTTCCTCCTGTTTCCATGTTTTTGAATTGTGAACACAAGTTTGTAGCAGTTTAACAGGCAGCTTATTTGTGAGACACTAGAGTGAACTTGGATGTATTGGATGCCTTTCACATCCTCTGTCCCAAAGTGATTCCAGTGAATTATTGCACTGATGTAGGAAAACATGGCAGAGAAATTGTCCATAACAAGGCTCATGAAGTCTATAAAGTGCATTGTGATTTATCGAACAGACCAGCAGAGTTCAATTTTCATCAATGCTGTGGCTGGAATGAGCTTACTTGAGATCTGAGACCATAGGAATGGGAGATGACAAATCAATTTGGCTCCTCAAGCCTGTTCTTCCATTTAGTCAGATCATGGTTATCTGCACCTTTTAATCTCACTTAACCATCTTTGTTCTGCAATCCTTCAACCCCTTATCTAACATCTATCTCAGTTTGAAATTTTCAATTGACCCCCCCTCACCCAGTCTCAGCTTTTTGGGGAGGGGCGTTTCAGATTTCCACTTCCCTTTTTGTGAGGTGCTTCCTGAAATCATCTCTGAACAGCCTGGCTCTCATGTTAAGGTTCTACCTCCTTGTTCTGGACTTCATTTCTCCCTCCCCCAACTCCTGAGGAAATAGTTTATCTACATTGTCAACTCTTTTAATAATCATAAACACATCAATTAGATCACCCTTTAATTTTCTAGAACTCAAGTGAATACAAGCTTAGTCTATGCAACCTGTCCTCATCATTTAGCCCCAGTATCATTCTGTTGAATTGACCCTGTACCTCCTTCCTGAGGTGCAGTGCCCAAAGCTAGATGTCATACCCTGGATGTGATTTAACTAGGGCTTCTGCTGAGACCTCATCACATCTTTAGCTGTGGGGCTGAGCTAAGCTTAGTATTAACCTGTAGGTTTGGGTGTTGGGACTCACCGATGCAAATAGAAAACCGGAATTCAACCCAGAAAAGTGAGGTAATGCACTTGGGAAGGTTAACAAGGCAAGGGATTACACCATGAATGGTAGGACTCTGGGTACTGAAGATCAGAGGGACCTTGGTGTGCATATCCACAGATCCCTTGGGTAGCAGGGCAGGTAGATAAGGTGATTAAGAAGGCATATAGAATACTTGCCTTTATTAGCTGAGGCATAGAATACAAGAGCAGGGAGGTTATGCTGGAATTGTATAAGCACCAGTTAGGCCACAACTGGAGTACTGTGCAGTTCTGGTCATCACATTATAGGAAGGATGTGATTGCACTGGAGAGGGTACAGAGGAGATTCACTAGGATGCTGCCTGGGCTGGAGGGTCTGAGCTATAAGGAAAGATTGAGTAAGCTGGGGTTGTCTTCCTTGCAGTAGTGAAGATTGAGAGGTGTATAAGATTAAGGGGCATAGATAGGGTGGATAGGAAGGCACTTTTTCCATTAGTAGTGGGGTCAATAACCAGGAGGCATAGATTTAAGGTAGAAGGCTGAGGGAGTTGAGAAATTTTTTCACCCAGAGGGTGGAGAGAGTCTGGAACTTGCTGCCTGAAAGGATGGTTGAGTTAGAAACTCTCAACATTTAAGTATTTAGATATTCCCTTGTGTTGCCATAGCCTATAAATGGTAAATGGGATTAGTGTAGTCAGGTCTTTGATTGGTGTGGACACAATGGGCTGAATGGCCGCCTTCTGTGCTGTAAACGTTTGAATCTGAGGATTTATGATGCAGAGTAATTGGGGGAAGTAGTAACTGTTGATTCAAGATGTGTTGACAAAGGTGTCTCCTCAAACACCGTTCAACAGGAAACTCAAAGGGGGCTGGTGAAGGATTAATGATTTAACAGGTAACAAGAGGGCAACATCCAAACGGTACCTTACATCTAATGGGGTTTTCTCTCTGGGTTTTTTTCATGGCCTAAGTGTACCTCTATTTTAATATTTAATCCATTTTAAAATAAACATGTTGGATTTGGAGCCTCTGCTGCATTTTGGAGAAGGTCAGTAATTGATGTTAGCCTGTAATGGAGCCTGACTGATTTCAGCCAGCCTGCCTTGCTCTGGATTGGCTTGTCGATAGTGTAAAAATTTTGGCTGGGTCTTCAGTGGGTAAAATTCTGACATTCACCTCATTGGAGTCCAACTGGAATGGATAAGAGGTCTTCTGAATTTGCTGGATGTAAGGCCCCAAATGAAGCCATTCTGATACTGAATTACACCTCTTGGACTTGTACATCTGCAGGTACTCATAACCCACAAAGTAGATTTCATGTATCCTTTTGTTCAAACCTTCCCTGTGGCCTCATCCCTACCTATCTCTGCAACCTCCCAGCCCTACAATCCCCTTAACCGAGGTTTTCCATCCAGGGTGGTTGACAAGGCCCTCAGCCGTGTCCGGCCCATCTCCCACGCATCTGCCCTCATGCCTTCTCCCTCCCAGAAACATGACAGGATCCCCCTTGTCCTCACTTATCACCCCACCAGCCTCCGCATTCAAAGGATCATCCTCCGTCATTTCCGCCAACTCCAGCACGATGCCACCACCAAACACATCTTCCCTTCACCCCCCCTGGCGGCATTCCATAGGGATCATTCCCTCCGTGACACCCTGGTCCACTCCTCCATCACCCCCTACTCCTCAACCCCCTCCCACGGCACCTTCCCATGCAACCGCAGAAGGTGCAACACCTGCCTCTTCACTTCCTCTCTCCTCACCGTCCAAGGGCCCAAACACTCCTTTCAAGTGAAGCAGCATTTCATTTGCACCTCCCTCAATTTAGTCTACTGCATTTGTTGCTCCCAATGCGGTTTCCTCTACATTGGAGAGACCAAACGCAGATTGGGTGGCTGCTTTGCAGAACACCTTCGGTCTGTCCGCAAGCATTACCCAGACCTCCCTGTCGCTTGCCATTTCAACACTCCACCCTGCTCTCATGCCCACATGTCTGTCCTTGGCTTGCTGCGTTGTTCCAGTGAAGCTCAACGCAAACCGGAGGAACAGCACCTCATCTTCCGACTAGGCACTTTACAGCCTTCCGGACTGAATATTGAGTTCAACAATCTTAGATCTTGAACTCTCTTCCATCCCCACCCCCTTTCCATTTCTTCCCCCTCCTTTTTGTTTTTTCCAATAATTTATATAGATTTTTCTTTTCCCCACCTATTTCCATTATTTTTAAATGTATTTCCACCCATTGTTTATCTCTACCTTTTAGCCCTTTTAGTGTTCCTTCACCCCACCCCCACTAGAGCTATCTGTACCTTGTCTGTCCTGCTTTCTACTCTTAATTAGCACATTCCTTTAGATAATATCACCACCTTCAACACCTGTTTGTCCTTTTGTCTGTGACATCTTTTGGTTATCTCCACCTATTACTGGTTTATTGTCCCAACAACCACCCCCCCCCCCCCCCCCCACCCTAAACCAGCTTATATTTCACCCCTTTCCTATTTTTACTTAGTTCTGTTGAAGGGTCATGAGGACTCAATGTCAACTGTGCTCTCCTCCGCCGATGCTGCCAGACCTGCTGAGTTTTTCCAGGTATTTGTTTCTGTTTTTGTTTTGGATTTCCAGCATCCGCAGTTCTTTGCTTTTATTTATTGCTGCAATCCTCCATTGGTGACTGTGCCTATGGCTGCCTGGCTCCAAGTTCTGGAATTCACTCCTTTTAATCCTCAACTTCTCTACCTCCCTCTTAACCTTTTTGCTTTTAAGGAGCAATTATCTCTTTATCAAGCTTTGGTCACCTGTACTAATGTCTTCATGTGTCTGCCTCTTAAAGGACAAGGGAAGAGGTTTGAGAAAAATATTCCAAAGTTACGGTCTAGGCAGATGAAGGTATGGCAACCAATGTTGGAGCAATGAAAATTGTTAATGTTTGAGAAACCAGAATTGGAAGATTGCAGGGATTGTGGAGAATTGTAGAACTGGAGGATGTTGGAGATAATGGGTGAGGCTATATGGGGAGGATTTGAAAACCAGGATGAGATTTTTAAAATTGAGTTGCTGTACTTAAAGCTAATGTAGGTCAGTAAGCATAGGTGTCAGGTGAGTGGAACTGACTTATGGGTAGCAGAATTTTGGATGAGCTCAAGTTTACATTGATTATTCTTTCCTTTAGTAGTTTTATTCAATGTAAACCCAGCCTCAAGTGTAAAACACACACACAGCACGGGCGATTAGGACCTTGCTCTGTGACTTCACACAACATCCACACCGTTTTTTGGTTTAGCGAATCATTAAGATCACTGCGCAGAATGAGGCCATTTGGTCCATTGTACATGAGCTGGTGTTATCCAATGGAACACTGCACTCTAATTCCATCCCAGTGCCCTTTCTCTGTATTCTTCCTTTACAAGGACCTACACAAGGAGTAGAGTCGACAAGGAAATTTGGGGGTCAGTGAGTGGTTAAAACTGGATATTGGATTTATATTAGGGATTCATCACAATGGGACAAATTGGAAGGTTCGTGTTCCATTAGAAATAGGAGCAGGAGTTGACCATCCAACCCCCTGAACTTGCTCTGACATTCAATATGATCGTGGCTGATCTTTGACCTCAACTCATTTTCCCTCCTGATCCCTGATTCACTTGAGTCCAAAAATCTATTAACCTCAGCCTTGAAAGTATTCCAACTGAGGAGCTGTAGTTCTGGAGTAGACAATTCACCCTGAGTGAAGAAATTTCTCCTAGTCTCCAAACTAAATGGCTGACCCTTTATCCTGAGACATTCTTGTCCTCAGTTCTGGACTGTCCAGTTGGGAAACAGCCTCTCAACATCTACCCTGTCAAGCCCCTCAATCATCTATGCTTATGTATATGAGATCACCTCCCATTCTTCTAAATGAGGCCCATTCTACTCAACCATTCTTCAAAAGCAATCCACTTATCCCAGGAATCACTCTTGTACACCTTTTATTATATCACCTAAGGCAAATATATCCTTCCTTAGGTAAAGAGATCAAAACTACAGTATTCCAGGTATGGTCTCACCAAAACCCTGTACAAATGTAGTAAGACTTCCTTATTGTTGTACTCCAAATCCCTTACAATAAAGACTGACATATCATTTGTCTCCCTAATTGATTGCTGTACTCTCATGTGCACTTTGGGTTTCATAGACAAGGACACCCAAATCCCTTGGAACACCAGCATGTATTTTCTCCCCATTTAAAAAATATTCTGCTTTTCTACTCATCCTATTAGGTGAATAACCCCTCATTTCTCCCCATTTTACTCCATCTGCCATCTTGTTGCCCACTCACTTAACCTGAATACATCCCTTTGCAGATTCTGTGTCCTCCTCACAATTTACTGTCCCACCAGCTTTGTAGCATTAGCAAACATTATACTCGGTCACTTCATCTAAGTAATTAATGTAGACAGTAAACAGTTGAAACCCCAGCACTGACCCTTGTGGCACTCCATTAGTAAGTCTACCAAACTGAAAATGACCCTTTATTCCACTGTTTTCTGCCCTTTAGCCAATCATCTATCCATGAGCCCTTATCTTGTGTAATGACCCTTCATGTAACAACTTTTGTCTTTTGAAAATCCAAATATACTACATCCACTGGTTTCTCCTTATCTACTCTCTTACTTTCCTACTCAGACTCAGTTTTGTCAAATATGATTTTCCCTTTCATAAAGCCATGTTGACACTGCCTAATCATATTGTGATTTTCTAAGTGCTCTATTACTGCTTTCTTAATAAAGGATTCCAGCATTTCTCCAATGTCTGATGTCAGTCTAACTGGCCTGTAGCTCCCTGTTTTCTACCTGCCTTCTTTCTTAATTGTGGTGTTACATTTGCTACCTTCCAATCCACCAGATCAATTCCAGAATCAAGAGACTTCTGGAAGATCACAAGTGCATCCACTATCTCTGCAGCCACCTCTTTTAAAATCCCAGGATGTGGACCATCAGGTCCAGGGGATCTGTCAGCTTTTAGTCCCTCCCACACTTTTTCTTCTTTGATATTAATTACTTTAAGTTTCTTACACATGTTAGACCCTTTGTTCCCCACTACTTTGGTATGGATTTTGTGTCCTCTACTGTGAAGGCAGATACAAAATACTTGTTTAATGTCTCTGCCATTTCCTTATTTTCTAGCCTTTAAGGATCCACTGGGAGTGAATGGGATGGACATTGATCCATTGGGATTATGACAATGGGAATGGGTTTGATCCATTGGAATTTTATACGACGGGTGGGCAGATACCGTTCACTGCTGGGAGATGTGATATAATACATTTTGGAAGCAATAATGGGGGAAAAGTGCATTCTAAATGGGAAGATTGTACAGGGAGTAGAGGAGCAGAGGTGTGGAGATACACAGGTCATTAAAGATGTGAAATAAATAGATAAAGCTAGAAAAAGGGAGAAAGAAGCCTTGGTTTTGTAGGCACAAGAATTGAATGCAAATGTATTTAAGGGGAAGCCGGATAAGTACAAGTGAGGAAGAAATGGAAAGATAAGATGATGGGGTGAAATGACTAGGTGGGGAGGGAGGCCTTGTGGAGCATTAACACCAGTGAAGAGGCTGGGAATTCTACAGTAAGTAACTCACCACCTGACTCCTCAAAGCCTGTCCACCCTCTACAAGGCACAAGCCAGGGGTGTGATGGAATACTTTCTGCTTGCCTGGATGAATGCAGCTCCAACAACACTCGAAGCTCCCTCCACTGCCGACGCACAGTAGCAGCAGTGTGTACCATCAACAAGATGCACTGCAGTAACTAAACAAGGCTCCTTCAACAGTGCCTTCCAAGCCCACGGCCTCTACCATCTAGAAGGACAAGGGCAGCAGACACATGGGGACACCACCACCTGGAAGTTCCCCTCCATCCCGATTTGGAAATATATCACTATCGCTGGGTCAAAATCCTGGAACTCCCTCCCTAACAGCATTGTGGGTGCGCCTACACCAGATGAACTTCAGCAGTTAAACACAGTGGCTCACCACCACCTTATCAAGGGTAATTAGTTTGGGTCAACAAATGCTGGTCTGCCAGCAATGCCCATTTCCCATGAAAGAATAAAAAGACCAACCCATTGGGCTGAATTGCCTGTTTCTGTGTTCCATGTAATGTTATGTAAGTACAAGATTTATCTAGGCCACAGTTGGACTATTGTTCAGTTTTGCACATCCTTTTACAGGATAGTTATAAAACCAATGGAAAGGTGCAGTAGACATGATAGGTCATATACAAAATTTTAGACTTGAGAAGTTGATACACTTACACTAGAGCGAAGCAGATGAGTTTTGACTTGATAGATTATGATAAGGTAAATATTGAAACCGGATCTTCATTTCCTTCTCCTTCCCACCCCCACCCCCATCATAGGAAGGTTTTGAAAGGAACAGAAAAGATACATTGCAGGTTCATCGGAAGTTTGATGGATGAGGTAGTGCAACGGATGAGGTAGGGGTGCGGGATATATCAGAGCATTACAGGAGGGGTGTGGGATATATCAGAGCATTACAATGAGGGGTGTGGATTATATTAACAAGTCTGAGCTTTCTCACTGAGACTCATGAGGTTTAAGGAATTATGTGATCGAGGTGTTCAAGGTTTTGCAGGGATATGGTGAGGTAAATGATTGTTCCAGTTGATTTGTTTGTAATAAAGGGCCATAAGATTAACATGACCACAAAAGGAATTAGAGAGGTTAGAAAATATTCTTTTCGCGGAGGGTATAGTTAGAATATTGAACTCTCCATTACAAAGAGTAGAAACAGTGAGAGGTCTGGTATACATCAGAGTATTACAGTGAGGGGTGTGGGATATATCAGAGCGTTACAGGTGAGGGATGAGAGATATATCAGAGCGTTATGGTGAGAGGTGTGGGATATATCAGTGTTACGGTGAGGGATGTGGAGTATATCAGGATGTTGCGGTGATGGGTGTGGGATATATCAGCGTTACGGTGAGGGGTGTGGGATACATCAGTGTTAGTGAGGGGTGTGGGATACATCAGCGTTACAGGTGAGGGGCATGGGATATATCAGTGTTACGGTGAGGGGTGTGGGATATATCAGAGCATTACAGTGAGGGGTGTGGGGTATATCAGTTACAGGGTATATCTGTGTTAGAGTTAAGGGGCATGGGGTATATTGGAATGTTACAGGGTTGGGCTAGTTTGAAAGCCCTTTAAAGTTCATTTAATTAAGTCTTGGTTATTTCATCCCCCTCAAGTTGTTTCTACCTCATGGGCACTGGTATTTCATCTAATTGGCCATTCTTCATGGCTGAGACTAGATAGTTAATATCAGACTATCCTGCTGTAGCAGGCATCACAATTGTGTCCAATTCTCCATTTACATAAAAAGCGCACACTTTCCAATAAGAGTGACTGGATATCAGCCAGGAGCAAAACTCTGTCTGATTGCTCCCCTCTCCAACCCAGTGGTGCAGAGACCAATTCTCACATCCTGCTGCCATGAGGTTTTTATCAACCAATTTAAGAAGCCTGATTTGAATCAGCAGCCTCCTGCTCTGTGAGTTTAAACCAGTTGGGCCATTTAAGGGACTTTCCTTATATATAAATGTTCTACTAAACTGTGATATTGACTCAAGGTATACCTACAAGAATTTCAATCGAAGGCTCACCCACTGTGCCTGCTCTCTGCCATTTCCTTGATCCTGCCTGCCTGGTTCTGTGCCGGACTCTGTGATCCAGTGCTCTCTAGTGGTGCTTCGTGTAAACGACATCTGCATCCAAGATGTAAAAAATGCTGCTGATAGGAAGCTGTTACTAAGCCAGTCAAGAAAGACAAACATCAGTTGTACTGAGTAATATTTTGTCATTAATATTGCATCTTAAATATTATAAAAGAAATCTTATTTGCAGTTCAAGTAGTTCAAATCTGCAGCTTTAATAAGCTTTTGGTCAAACGATAGTGGAAATCTGGAATTTAGAAGCACACCTGGAGGCAAATTAAAGTTCCCTCTACTCTGCCTCATCTCGAGAAAGTGCCCCCAATACACCAATTCCTAATGTCAGCTCTCTGAATTAGATTGCCAAATTAAGTATGTGTCACGTATTTGACCTGGATATGAGCTTCCGATCACATGTCCCCTCCATCACTAATGCTGCCTAACTCCACCTCCGTAATATCACCTGCCCTGTCTCCGCTTATCTGCTGCTGAAACCCTCATCCATGCCTTTGTTACCTCCAGAATTAACTATTCCAACACACCTCTGGCCAGCCTCCCAGTTTTTACCCTCTGTAAACTTCAGCTCATCCAACACTCTGCTGCCCATATCCTAACTCACACCAAAACCTGTTCACCCATCACTCCCTGTGCTTCCTGACCTACGTTGGCTCCCAGTCCAGCAACACCTCGATTTTAAAATTCTCATCCTTGTTTTCACATATTTCTATACCCTTGCCCCTCCCTATCTCTGTAACCTCCTCCAGCCATACAATCTTCTGAGATCTCTGTGCTCCTCTAATTCTGGCCTCTTTCATACCCCCAGTTTTAATCACCATTGGCATCCATACAAACATACAAATTAGGAGCACAATTAGGCCATTTAGCCCCTTGAGCCTGTGCCGCCATTCAATAAGATCATGGGTGATCTGATTGTAGCCTCAACTCCACATTCCACCTACCCTAATAACCTTTGACTCACTTGTTAGTCAAGAATCTATCTATCTACCTCTCCTGTAAAAATAATAATTAACCTAGTCTCCACCACTCTCTGGGGAAGAGAGTTCCAAAGATTCACAACCCTTGGAGAAAAATTCTTCTCATCGCCATCTTAAATGGGAGACCCCTTATTTTTAAACTGTGTCCCCTAGTTCTTGTCTCTCCTCCACATGCACCCTGTCAAGTCCTCTCAGGATCTTATACGTTTCAATAAGATCACCTCTCAATCTTCTAAACTCCAATGGATACAGGCTCAGCCTGTCCAACCTTTCCTCATAAGATATCCCCCGCCCACCATCCCAGGTATCAGTCACATGAACCTTCTCTGAACTGCTTATGCATTTGTATCCTTTCTTAAATGAAATCAAAACTGGACACACCGCTCTAGATGTGGTCTCATCAACACCTGTACAACTGTAGCAAAACATCCCTACTTTTATATTCCATTCCCCTTGCAATAAACAACATTCCATTTGCCTTCCTAATCACTTGCTGTACCTGAATACTAACTTTTCCTGATTAGTGTACCAGGACACCCAGATCCCTCTGTACCTGAGTTCTGCAATCTCTCTCCATTTAAATAATATGCTGCTTTTCTATTTTTCCCACCAAAGTGAACAAGTTCATATTTTCCCACATTATACTGCACCTGCCAAATTTTTACCCACTCACTTATCTATGTCCCTTTGCAGATTCCTATGTCCTCTTCACAACTTACTTTCCTACCTACCTTTGTGTCATCAGCAAATTTAGCAACCATTCAGTTCCTCCATCCAAGTCATTGATATAAATTGTAAATAGTTAAGGCGTCAGCACTTATCCCTGTGGCACTCCACTCATCACATCTTGCCAACCCGAAAAAGACCCAGCCTTCAGCTGCCTAGGCCCTACGCTCTAGAATTCCCTCCTTAAACCTCTCCACCTCTCTCACCTTAAGATGCTGCTTAAAACCTACCTCTTTGACAAGCTTTTGGTCATCCGTCCTAATATCTCCTTTTGGGACTCAGTATTATATTTTGTTTGATAATTGCTCCTGTGAAGCACCTTGGGACATTTTTACTATGTTAAAGACGTTGCAAGTTGTTGTTGATTTGTCCTGTGGACCTCAGGCCCATGAGCAGTTGCCATGATAATAAAGTCTCACATCCCACCAAGCGACCAGGTTTGAACTAAGGCCTCTTCAGGTGAGCATCTAACCTATTTAACCATCCTCTACCTTTCCTCGTCTCTCCACACTCCATGCTAGGGTTTGGTTCCACAATTGGAGGTCATCTTCTGCTGTCTTACCTGGCTGCCCCTACCTTGCAGGGATGTTGTGCTGCTCTACTAGTGAGCATCACATCTCAGCCAAGATCATAGCATCATACAACAGAGAAGGAGGCCATTCAGCCCACTGTGGTTCTTTGAAAGAGCTATCCAATTAGTCCCACACCAACAACAAAGGAAAACTGGATAATTCAATTGGTTAGTGACACTGGTCTTTACCTCAACATTGGCCTGGGTCATTTTCCATTCAAGGCCAATTGTACTGGTCCTTGGTTCCATCCTGGCTGAGGTGAGCAGTCTCAGCACAGACCAGGGATCGAACCTGATCAAACCTAAACCAGCTAAACCTTTGTCAATGCAAAATTTCCATCATCACATTGGAATTCATAAGGTAGAAAGAAATCTTCCCCAGTTTCGGAGAAACCGCAATCCCTTTAATCTTTATTTTTTTTTATTATATGCAATATCACAGGAGTGGGTTCCATCAAGGGGTTTAAATGTCATTGATAAACACTCCAGGCGTTGTCCTCTGAATATTCCTAGATTGATACACACGCAAACACACTGTAAAGGGCTGAGATTATCAACATCCTTTAAATACTGCATTGCCTAATACTTTGTCTATACTTACTGTTTAAATAGGTATGGCAGGCTGCGAATAAATCCAACCAAATCGAGTAATGGAAAACTTCAGTGACTGGTGATCGTTCCCTTATTTAAAAGCTGACATTTAAAATCCACAGAAGCTAACCAGTGGGTGCTAAGGGGAAGGAAGTGGGGAGGGACTTGGTGCTGAGTGGTGGGGGAGCGATACCTTTTTTTGCTTCAACGGATTGCCCCGTTTTATATTTTTTAAAATCTACCTTAATAAGAGTGAATTATTTTATTAAAAGCGTCAACTCTCTCTTTCAGTTGTAGGGCTGTTGGATTGGGGAGAGGAGGAGGACAACCTTGGGCCGAGGCATTACTCTACGTTAGGCAAATATCAGTATCTTTTTCTTTTAAAATTAAAATGCCATTCATTGGATTTAATTTGCACACATTTCTTCTCCAATGGCTCAAAGGCACATTCTCAAGATTTTATTTTATTATATTTTGTTAAACATTCATGTAGTTCTCTTCCCCCAGCCCTGCTGATGAGATGTTCCAATGGCACCGGGTTGAGTTCTTCTCAGATTATTTTATAATCAGACAGAGAACTTATGAATTTTTATTTTTAAAATAAACTGAGATGGGCGGTTCGGGGGGAAGCATTGATTTTTAAACCAAGAGCGGGAAATTCGGAACTCTGACACTGGCTCTATCTAAAGGTAGGTGGGTGGGTGGGGGGTGGGGTCAGAGACCGCGAGACACAGAAGAGCATGGTGGAGTTTTCACTTTATCGTGCCATCAGGGGACCGGGGGGTGGCGGGGGGGGGGGGGGGGGGGGGGGGGGGGGGCCGAGGAGGAGGAGTGGCAGGAACAGGACAGGAAGCACCGTGGCACGTCGCTGAACAAGCGATGATCAGGGACAGCAGGAGTCAAAAAGCACATATCAAGTTGGTTTTTTCTGTCGTCGTGCCGGAGATGCAGATCGTAGATTGTGCTGGAGAGTGTGAAAAGTAGAAGGTGCCAGCCAGTAAACTCTGGCAGCCAACAGTAGATTCGCTCAATGTCTGTTTGCACCTGTGAAGTGCAAGCCCCCCTTAAAAATCCACGCCATTTCACTCCAGAGATATGTCCGAACTTAAAACAAAACCAAAAGGAAAATTCTAATAAAGGAAAAAGATAGTCATGGTTTGTTTTTTTTTGGTGGAAGTTTGCTTTGTTGCAGCTGGCCAGGAGGTCCCAGGCTGCTGATGTTTCTGGTGCCCGTTTTCCTTCGGCTCAGGACCCCACTGGGTTGATGGTGAGCAAGCTGCCAAATTTGAAGTGCTGGATGACTGGGAATTTTTCAAGGCACTGGAAAGGAAAAGAGATGCATTAGGTGGAAGGAAGATCAGGGAAAACTCTCCTGCATTAACCAGATAGGCGAAATGAGCTGGATGCACAATCTCCACCAGCTCTACAACCCTCCCAGAACACTGCATTCCTCCAACTCTGATATCTTGTGTCTTCTTCAGTCCTTTCACTCCTTTATTGGTGGCAGTGTCTTCAGCTGCCTGGGTCCTAAGCTCTGGAATCCCCTCCCTAAATCTCTCCACCTCTCTCTCTCTCTCTCCTTTAAAGACGCTCCTTAAAACCGATCTCTTTGATCAAGCTTTTTCTAGATCTGCTGCTGTGGCTTGGTGCCAAATTTTGTTGATAATCATTCCTCTGAAGCACTTTATTATTTTAAGGGTGCTATAGAAATGCAAATTATTGTTGTTCATCTATCTATCCTCTAACATCTCTACCGCCCTTTGTTTCATTGACAATACTATGGTTACTTCCAGATCTTTCTTCTCTTGTTCTCCTGCCACACAATTCTTCCTCCCTGCCTTATAATCAAGACTTCACCATATCCATTCCAGGTCATTCTTCCCTGCGTCCATTATTCCTCCTACAATATACAGGCTTTTAAAAATTATCTAAACACAATGGTCCTTGACACAATTACAACTCACATTATTGCAACACAGTGATTATACTTCAAAAGTATTTCATTGGCTGTAAACCACTTTGGAAGGTTCAGAGGTTGTGAAAGGTGCTCTATAAATGCAAGTCTGTCTTTTGTTTTACAAAGTCAGCTGAAGTGTAGAAAACAGGCGACAGACACTTGCTTTGGAAGCTCGTGTAGCAAAGGATGTGCAAAAAGGGCAAAGAAACAGGATTAAAAAGGGTTAAAGAGACATGGCTGGAAGAACTGACTGACTGACCCCTGTTCCTTTGAGACTGTACCCCAAAATTCTTTCTCCGTGTTGTCGGGGAGTGAGTCCAAACAGCAGGACGATTCCCCGTGCATCACTGCAGGAAGAACATTGCTGTCTCATCAAACAACTCTGTCTGGGGTTTCATTTTCCAAACCAAAAACACTTGAGAAGGCAAAGAAAGTCTTCACTCTAGCAGGAGGATCAGTAACCAGAGGACACAGGTTTAAGGTAGTCGGCAAAAGAGCCAGAGGAAAATTGAGGGAAAAAAATTATGACTTTTTTTTATTATTCTTTCATGGGATGGGGGTGTCACTGGCAAGGCCAGCATTTTTTGCCCATCCATAAACTGTCCTTGAAACTGAGTCGCTTGCTAGACCATTTCACGGGGCAGTTAAAAATCAACCACAATGCTGTGGGTCTGGAGTGACATATAGTCCAGACTAAGTAAGGATGGCAGATTTCCTTCCCTAAAGGACATTAGTGAACCAGATGGGTTTTTATGACAATCAATCATAGTCTCATTAATGGTGACCATGAAACTATCTTTATATTTCAGATTTATTAATTGAATTTAAATTACATCAGCTGCCATGGCAGGATTTGAACCTGTGCCCCCAGAGTATTCCTAGTCCAGTGACATTACCACTATGCCACCGTCTCACCACATTGCTGAATGTGGGATCTTGCTGTGCGCAAACTGGCTGCTACGTTTCCTATATTACAAGTGACCACACTTCATAATAGGCTGTAAAATGCTTTGAGAATGTCCTGAGGACATGAAAGGTGCTATAGAAGTGCACATTTTTTTTCTTCTTTCCCCCTGTCTTTCGGACACACTGATTATGAAACAAATTGTTGGAGGCTGTCAAGATCACTATGACAAAAAGCTACTTTAACTTTCAACTCTTTTCACAAAAAACTTCAGAGAGGTCAGTGATGTAACCAAAGGGGGTGAGGGCGGGAGTCAGGGAAAGAGTCGGAATGTCAGGAATGTGATGGGATCTGTCAGAGGTCCAGGCAGCTCAGTGGCTAATTATGCCTCACAGGCTAGGCACACACAGGGATGGCAGGAGCTGAGAGACAACTAACAATGAACAGTCTTTTAAACTGACATCACCCAGAGCTCAAAGCACAGAGAGCTACCCAAAGAAACAGGAAGGACGAGCAGAGTTCAATGGAACACACTGCAAAAAAAAACCTTCCCTTTAACAGGGGATAGGGCAGCATAGTCGCCATATTACTGGACAAGTAATTCAGAGACCTGGACTAATGATCCAGAAACATGAGTTTAAATCTCACCACAGCAGCTGGGGAATTAAAATTCAATGAATTACATAAATCTGGAATAAAAAGCTGACCATGTAACTACTGGATTATTGTAAAATGCCAGATGGTTCATTTATATCCTTTCAATCTGCTATCCTTACCTGTTCTGGCCTACAAGTGATTCCAGACACTCAGCAATGCGGTTGACTCTTAACTGCTCTCTGAAATGGTGTAGCAAGCCACTCAGCTGTATTCAAGATGGCAGCTCACCACCACCTCCTCAGGAGCAATTAGGGTTGGGCAAAGAATGCTGGCCTTACCAATGATGCTCACATACAGGGAATGAATTAAAAAATGAATTTTTTGCATATAATGAACACATTGACAGTATCAAACACTCCCAGGACAGGTACAGCATGGGGCTTAGATACAGAGTAAAGCTTGCTCTACACTGTCCCCATCAAACACTCCCAGGGCAGGTACAGCACGGGGTTAGATACAGAGTAAAGCTTGCTCTACACTGTCCCCATCAAACACTCCCAGGACAGGTACAGCATGGGGGTTAGATACAGAGTAAAGCTTGCTCTACACTGTCCCCATCAAACATTCCCAGGGCAGGTACAGCACAGGGTTAGATACAGAGTAAAGCTCCCTCTACACTGTCCCCATCAAACACTCCCAGGGCAGGTACAGCACAGGGTTAGATACAGAGTAAAGCTCCCTCTACACTGTCCCCATCAAACACTCCCAGGACAGGTACAGCACGGGGTTAGATATAGAGTAAAGCTCTCTCTACGCTGTCCAGTCAAAAACTCCTAGGGCAGATACAGCATAGATACAGAGTAAGCGGAACTGGGAGAAAAGTAACTTAGAAAGTAATGTCATGGTGAACTAGATGCCTGTGGGTACATGGTCCAGGTTTGGTCTGTACTGAATCAGCTAAGTGACTGTCACATGCTACCTGTGGCCAAGAGGCAGGGCAGGCAAACAACCCCATGCACCCCCAAATCCAGTTAAATATCCTGTCAAAACTCATTTAATAGCATCATAGAGTCATAAATTCAAAATCATGAAGGGATTTGATAGAGAAAATAAGGAAAGAATGTTTCCAGTGGCTGGAGGATTAGTAACCACAGGGACACAGATTGAAGGTAATGACAAAAGAACCAGAGGAAAGTTGAGGAGAATTTTGTAAGCAGCAAATTGTGATCTGGAAGGCACTGCTTGAAAGGGCGGTGGAAGCAGATTCAATAGTAACTTTCTAAAGGGAATTGGAGAGCTGGCATAGGCATGATGGGCTTAATGGCCTCCTTCTGTGCTGTATGATTCTATGTTTGACACCAACCTGCACCATGTTAGATGGTTTCTGGAGCAGCTGCTATTGGCTTCAGTGCCCCAGGTTAGGCTTTGGGAAATGAGAAAAAAAAGCAATAACTGCTCTCCAGTGCTTGGGCTGTGATGCCTCTCACAATTCAATAGCCTGTCGATTCACACTACCTAGGCAAACGTGCGACTAACAGCCACTTGAACGAGATACCGGAGACCCTGTGGATCCCGAATCCCAGCAAGAATCGTTCTTTCCTAAAATAACACCTTTCAGCAAGTACAGAAGTCACCAGTTGAAAAAAACTTGCTGTACTGTGCTGTAACGTCGAGCTACATTTTGGTGCTTGGGTCTTTGGAGTAGAACTCAAATCCATGGCCTTCAGGCTCAGAGGCAAGAATGCTGTCCATTGAGCCACACTGAGTTACCAGTTACACAAAATGTTGAGAGATGCGTTATTAGGGAAGACTGAACTGGCTGGAGCTCTTTTCCCTACAAAAATAAAGATCTCAATCAGGTCACCCTGCAGCTTTAAAGATTATAAAGCGGTTTGATGGGGTAGATACATAGATGTTTCCACTGTAAGGAACATATCTTTTTATTTCTGTTGGACTGTTGTAAAGAGCCTATCTTTTTATTTTCTGTTGGACTGTGGATTACAATTATAATGGCTGCAGTTTAAAGGACATGTCCACTGGAACAGGATGAGAGATATACACAACGTTGCAGCCCTGAAACAGTGTGCCATGAAGGACAGGACAGTGCCAGAAAGGAGTCCTGGACCAAGGGAGCTGCCTGACAACAGCATTTTAATTGGCTCCTGATCGGGTGACCAGGGTTTTGTGTGGTAGCAGTGCAGAAAGTTCCTGGCCTACAAAGAGAAAACATCTAAAATCTCTTTTCCTCATTTCTCTATAACCTGCTGTCCTTCTGAGGAAACCCCTATAAAAAGGAAAAGGGGGAAACCATAGTTAGAGACATTGAAAGGCAAGTGCTCAACCAGTGAACTAAATACTGAAAGTGCTGGAAGACCATTTTGTGTCATCAACAAGAACTGAAAGGAATTTGGAAGACATCGATCAAAATCAACCTATCGAATCCTGTACTCCAGAATTGATGCGATTGAAATGTTTCATGCCACCCTTAAAATCCATGTTTGTGTGTGTCTCGTGTGTGTGTGTGTGTGTATATAGGGATTTATGAAGCAGTTAGAGTTTAAGTTATAGTGTTAGAAGTCAGCAGTTCACATTTCTTTCTTTTGCCACCAGTCAAAGACAGTTTGTTCAATAAACAGTTATTTACTTATTAAGTTTACAAACCTGGTGCTCGTATTCTGTTAACCTAAATTAAACAGTTAGGTAGAATTGCGGCAATCTGGTGGCTTGGTCAAACTTTTCACATTTGCCGTGGCTCGGAGAACAGTGGGGCTTAATATTACAGTGCACTATCCCCAGTGAGTCATGACAAAGTTTGGGGGCTAGTCCGGGATATTTTGGAACAAAAGACAATGACAATTTGGGTGTAGATTTAATAAGTGATAAAAGCTAAAAGGAAACACCAAGTTTGTACTATCAAAAATAAGATGGTACTGGAAACTGCTAAAACTTTCCTGCAAGTGGAAAAGATGTCCCTGATGATTTTACAAGGGATCCCAAAAGCCAGGATAATCGAATTGGCAAGTAAATTAAGATAGGATTGCCTGCCGAAGCTAAGAAGGCAGAGATAACCAAAGAGACGGCACAGCATTTGAAATTGGAAAGAATACCCAAGAGACCGAGCTCTCCAAGGGGTGGTTCATTGGAATGGGCTCAAATGCAGTTACAAATAAAAAAAATGGAACTAGAGACAGCAGAAAAAGAAAGAGCATTTCAAAGGGAACAGGAAGAAAGGCAGGAGAGAGAAAGAAAACAAGAAACGGAATTAGAAATGGTCAGGTTAGAAAAGGAGGAAAGAGAAAGAGAGAGAGACAGAGAATTCCAGCACAAAATGCTGGCAGTTAAAAACAAGACACCAGTAGGTGAGGTAAGACTTATTTCCAGATCGGAACCCAGTGGGGAGATGTTTAAATTTGTGCAGGCTCTTCTGAAGTTTGAGGAAAGGGATGTTGAAGCATTCTTCATTTCATTTGAGAAGACAGCTAAACAGATGAACGGGCCAAAGGAAAACTGAATATTACCTGTCAATTTGCTCCGCATGCGCAGAGCACAGGAAATTTATGCTTCACTGTCAGAGGAGGTTTCTAGGGATTATGATTTGGTGAAAAAGGCCATTTTGAGTGTATTTGAGTTGTTCCCTGAAGCATACAGACAAAAGTTTTGAAATTTAAGGAAACAGCCTGGGCAAGCTTACAATGAATTTGAAAGGATTAACCAAATATTTTTGACAGGTGGATACGAGCATGAGGAGTTGAAACTATCTATGAAGTTCTCAGAGACTATTCTCTTGGAAGAATTAAAAAACTCCCTACCCTTTTGTAATAAGAACCCATGTTGAAGACCAAAGGTTTGCAACTGCTAGACAGGCAACAGTAATGACTGACGATTATGAGCTGATCCATAAAACTAAACCTTTTTCCCATCATCTCCATAAATTTGAAAAGGATAGAAAGTGGGAGAATAAAAGGAAGGCAAGTAGCCAGGGTAAAGAATGGATAGCTGGGAATATCTTGGGATCTCCTCCCCAGATCAGGAAGGAAGGTACTGAAGGTGGAGGTGAAACTCGAAGACCTAAATATTTCCATTGTAATAAATTGGGACACATTCATTCAGAATGTTGGAAGTTGCGAGGGAAGCCCATGGGACTTATTAGAGTTCATAAGAGTGAGTCCGAAAGGGAACTCAAAAAGAAAATGCCACAGATCAAATTGTAGCTTTAACTACAAATAAGGGTCTGAAGGTAACTGCTGCTGTGAGTGCAGCTGAAGTGAATAAGGTAGATGAGAGATATAAAGGGTTTTTGTCTAAAGGAAAGATAGCCCCTTTTTCATCAAATGATGCAGCTAAGTACCATTCAGTCGGATATTAGCAGATTGTGTAGGACCATTATCCAAACCGAAAGTAGGACATCAGTATATCCCTACAATCATGGATATGACAACCCAATTTCCAGAAGCTATTCCTTTAAGGGCAATTACAGCTAAGTGGTAGTGGAAAAGTAAACTCAGTTTTTCACTTGTTATGGCCTACCAATTGAAATACAATCTGACCAAGGTTCTAACTTCATGTCTAAAATTTTCCAGGGCATAATCAGCAATTTGTGTATCAAACAACTAAAGTCTACCGCCTACCACTCTCAGACACAGGGAGCTTTAGAGAGATACCATCAGACTTTCAAAGTCATGATTAAGACCTATTGCCATGAATACCCAAAGGATTGGGACAAAGGATTAGATTTCTTACTATCTGCTACCAGAGATTCTCCAAATTAATCTACTGGATTTAGTCCATTCGAATTGATCTATGGTCATGAAATAAGAGGTCCATTAAAAGTGATTAAGGAAAAGTTCTTAAAGCAGAAAGACAAATCCTCCATGTTGGGATTATGTGTCCATGTTTCTAGAAAGACTCACAGGAGCTTGTAAAGTAGCACGAGAGCACTTAAAGATTTCCCAAGCCAAAATGAAAGAATGGGCAGACAAACATGCTACAATGAGAACGTTCCAAGCAGGAGATGAAATATTGGTATTGTTGCCTTTGCAGGATGAACCCCTGAAAGTGAAATTCAGTGGCCCCTGCAAGATGGTTAGGAGAATTAGTAAAGTGACTTATCTGATAGATACTCCTGAACGTAGGAAGAAGAAACTGTTATATCACATAAACATGTTGAAGCAATATCATCAATGAGAAGATGGTAAGACAGAGCAAGTGTGCCAGGTGGTGGGAGTGGTGGAGGGTGACAGAGACAATAAGGGCAAGGTAGAAGGAGAAGTAGACAACGGCCAAAGTGAACTTCTTACAATTCGACTAGCCAATACGACCGTACTGGGACAGTTAGACACTGTGTACTCAAATTTAGAGGAAGGACCGAGGGAAGATCTAATAAGGTTACTTAGGATGTATAAGGGAATTTGTAGGGATAAACCTGGATGTACTACATTAGCTAAACATGATGTGGACGTAGGAGACTCGGTGCTGATAAAATATCATTATTGGTTGAGCCCAGAAAAACATGCTCAGTTGGAAATAAAGATCCATTATATGCTAGAATTGATTGAGCCTAGCCAAAGTGGCTGGAGATAACTGATAGTGTTGGTTCCCAAGCCGGATGGATCCACTATCTTTTGTATAGACTAATGGAAAGTGAATGTAGTAATGAGGATAGATATGTACCCAATTCCTCGGTTAGAAGATTGTGTCCAAAGGATTGGCAGTGCCTCATTTCTTTCCAAAATTGATCTATTGAAGGGGTACTGGCAAATGCCATTAACATCAAGAGCTAAAGAAATATCTTCCTTTGTTACACCAAGTGGGTTGTATCAATGTCTAATTATACTGTTTGGGTTTAAAAACGCCCCAGCTACATTTCAGATACTTATGAATCAAGTCGTAGCTGAAGTACCTAACTGTGTGGCTTATTTAGACGATGTCATAATATATAGTAACACATGGGAAGAACATGTAAAGCAATTAAAGGACATGTTTAAGCATTTGCAGTTGGCTGACTTAGTCATAAATCTGGCCAAAAGCGAATTTGCAAAAGCAAGGGTAACTTACCTAGGTCACATCATCGGACAAGGGCAAGTGTTGCCAAAAACAGCAAAAGTGAATGCTCTAATAGAATTTCCTATTCCTAAAACTAAATGAGAAATCCTGAGATTTTTGGAAATGTGTAGATTTTATAGGAAGTTTGTGCCTAACTTCAGCACAATTGTTACACCTCTCACCAATTTGTGAAGAAAACAGGCAAAAGTGGTATGGTCAGCAGAATGCCAAGCAGCCTTTGAAAAGTTGATGGCAATCTTAATAAATGAACCAGTGTTGGACACCCCTGACTTTACCAAACCTTTTAAAATGGCAATTGATGCTAGTAACTTGGGGGCAGGTGCAGTCCTATTACAAGATGATCAACTAGGGATAGAGAAGCCAGTGGAGTACTTTTCCAAGAAACTAAATCAATATCAGAGGAAGTGCTCTACAGTGGAAAAAGAAACTCCAGCATTGTTGTTGTCTCTTCAACACTTTGAAGTTTATGTCCGACACGGTAAAAAAGAAACATTAATCTACACTGACCATAATCCGCTGGCATTCATTGAAAAGTTTAAAATTTGAAATGCAAAACTGTTTAGATGGAGTCTATTGTTTCAACCATTCAATGTAAAGATTGTTCACATTGCCGGTAAAGATAATGTGATCGCAGATGCATTGTCCCGGGTGTAAAATACTAAAATAAGTTAAAGGGGTAAGAAATGCTGAAGATTGTATAAGGGGGAGGAAGGATGAATGAAAGGAAGTCTCATGTTTTGTTGTCCATGTGTCACATACCTTGTAATGAAATGCATTTTTTAAAATGGCATTTCATCACTTTTAAGGGTCTAAGGAACATATCTTTTTATTTCTGTTGGACTGTTCTAAAGAATATATCTTTTTATTTTCTGTCGGACTGTGGATTAGAATTACAATGGCTGCAGTTTAAAGGACATGTCCACTGGAACAGGATGAGAGATATACACAATGTTGCAGCCCTGGAACAGAGTGTGCCATGAAGGACAGGATAGTGCCAGAAAGGAGTCCTGGACCAAGGGAGCTGCCTGACGACAGCATTTTAATTGGCTCCTGACCGGGTGTCCAGGGTTTTGTGTGGTAGCAGTGCAGAAAGTTCCTGGCCTGCAAAGAGAAAACATCTAAAATCTCTTTTCCTCATATCTCTATAAACTGCTGTCCCTCTGAGGAAACCCCTGTAAAAAGGAAAAGGGGAAAACCACAGTTAGAGACATTGAAAAGCAAGTGTTCAACCAGTGAACTAAATACTGAAAGTACTGGAAGACCACCTCATGTCATCAACGAGAACTAAAAGGAATTTGGAAGACATCGATCAAAATCAACCCATTGAATCCTGTACTCCGGATTAGTGCTATTGAACTGTTTCATCCTGCCCTTAAAATCTATGTTTTTGTTTGTCTTATGTATCTTATGTGGCGTGTGTGTGTGTGTTGTGTGTCGTGTGTGTATATATAGGGATTTAAGAAGGGGTAGAGTTTAAGTTATAGTGTTAGAAGTCAGCAGTTCATATTTCTTTCTTTTGCCACTAGTTAAAAGCAATTAGTCCAATAAACAGTTATTTACTTATTAAGTTTACAAACCTAGTGCTCCTATTCTGTTAACCTAAATTAAACAGTTCGGTAGAATTGGGGCAATCTGGCGGTTTGGTCAAACTTTTCACATTTGCCGCGGCTTAGGGAACAGTGGAGCTTGATATTACAGCGCACTATCCCCAGTGAGTCATGACACCACTTTTGTCACCAATTAACCCAATTCAGGAAAACATTCTTTACCCGGAGGTTGGTGCAAATGTGGAGCTCACTACAACACAAAGTGGTTGAGCTGAATTATTACAGATGCATCTGAGCAGAAGCTGGATATGAGGAAGAAAGGAATAGAAGCATATGGTGATGAGATGAGATGAGATAAAGAGGGAGTGGAGGAGGTTGATGTGGAGCATGAAGGCCAGTTGGGCAAGTGGCCTGCTTTGTGCTGTAAATTCAATGTGACTTCATTTAAAAAAAGGTATTTCAGAACCCAATAATAAAATAAAAGCAAGCTGTTCAAATGAAAGACTCTAACCCCTCCAGAAGCAATCATTTTTTAAAAAGTTTGAATAACATTTTGAAGGGAGATGGGAATGCATTAGTGCAGCAAGTAAAGACCACACAGACTCCTGCCTCTCTCCTAACCGCCAGCTTCAGCAACAGGCTGTCTTTTGTGTAGCATTTTGCCTCGAGAAATGTTTTGGCTCTGCTTCCTCTGGTGGAGGGATTGTGCTCCAGGAAGGAGGCCTTGCCCATGACTGCCGTCTCCAACACTTCCTCTTAGGCCAACAGCTTAAAGAGACAGTCCATTTGTAAAGGAAGATTAATCCCACCCTCTCAAACTTTTCTCCATGTCCCCAAATCTACAACCATTGCTCGAACCCGTGGCACCCACTCTGTCCCACACCCACCTGCCCTGTTCCATTATGCAGCAGAGAGGGCAGACACTCTGAAGCCCCTTTTCAGTGCCAGGTATCGCTGTTCTGAAACTGGTTGGTAGTTAATATTTGGAAGCAGTCCTGTGGAATGCTCCCCTGAGCATCTCTTGTCTGCTGCTCAGGGAGGCAGCTGGTTTACACTCTCCCTCTCATACAACATGTGGATGAATCAAAGGCACATCCTTATCTTCCACCAGCGCTCCCAAACATGAATAACGAGCCATCATTGTGTCTGCCTCATCAACAGGGGAGATTAACAGAGGAATTAAAAGTACTGGATGTGGATCTCCAGTGATAGTGTAAAGGCTGGGATGAGCAGCATTTCTTCCCTCAGCACCTCCTAACAGCTGCTGAAATAGATACAGTGAGTCCTCACTTCAAGTCACCCCACATAAAGTCATTTCACTTCAACGTGGTTTATTCTTTAGGACCTTTTTTTCGATTTACCCCACAATTGTAGGTTTTGGGCCACCACCCAAACCCCCCACCGCCGCACAAAGCTCTGGCCCAGCCGCCGCCTTGTTTTGATCCTGGTGCCAACGCTGCCATCAACAGAGGCCCAGGCTATGGGGAGAGAGCAAGGCCCGAGATCGCAGGAGCAGGAGTGCAGGGCAGGGTGGGTGGGGAAGCTGCCAGCCACGGATCAGGGTGTGAACTTTGAGTATCTGGGCGGAGAGAGCAGGGTCTCTGGCTTCATTTGTGGCCTCCCCCAAACACCAGCTCTTTCAGGCAACCCCCCCGGCCTCCCCAATGCCCACCACACGGCAACCCCTACCCCAGCTCCATCGGCAGCCCCCTTCAGCTCCATCCACAGCATCTCCCAGGAAAGGCACAGCCCCTGCAAACTGTCAAGAGGGGGGTGGCAGGCAATGCAGAGTGGGAACGGAGGAGAGAGAGAGACAGGTGTACAGAGTGGGAAAGAAGGAGAGAAAGAGAGTGGGATAGGAGGAGAGAGAGACAGACAGAGTGGGAAAGGAGAGAGTCAGAGAAGAGAGAGGGACAGTGAGGGACAGAGAGGGACAGAGAGGGACAGTGAGGGACAGAGAGGGACAGTGAGGGACAGAGAGGGACAGAGAGGGACAGAGAGGGACAGAGAGGGACAGAGAGGGACAGTGAGGGACAGAGAGGGACAGTGAGGGACAGAGAGGGACAGAGAGGGACAGAGGGAGAGAGGGACAGAGAAGGAGGTAGGGACAGAGGGAGGGAGGGACAGAGGGAGAGAGGGACAGAGGGACGGAGGGACGGAGGGAGAGGGAGAGAGGGACAGAGGGACAGAGGGACAGAGGGACAGAGGGAAAGGAGAGAGTGTGAAAGGGAGAGAGAGGGAAAGGAGAGAGAGAGAGAGAGAGGGAAAGGGAGAGAGAGAGAGAGAGGGAAAGGAGAGAGAGAGGGAAAGGAGAGAGAGAGAGAGAGAGGAAAGGAGAGAGAGAGGGAAAGGAGAGAGAGAGAGAGGGAAAGGAGAGAGACAGAGAGAGAGAGAGAGTGGGAAAGGAGAGAGAGGGACAGAGAGGGAAAGGAGAGAGAGTGACAGAGAGGGAAAGGAGAGAGAGTGAGGTGGAAAGGAGAGAGAGAGAGAGAGTGAGAGGGAAAGGAGAGAGAGTAGGAAAGGAGAGGGAGAGAGAGAGTGGGATAGAAGAGAGAGAGACTTGGAAAGGAGAGAGAGAGAGGGTGAGATGGAAAGGAGGGAGAGAGTGAGAGAGAAAGTAGAGAAAGAGTGGGAAAGGAGAGAGAGAGTGAGAGAGAGTGGGATAGGAGAGAGAGAGATTTGGAAAGGAGAGAGAGAGATGGAAAGGAGAGAGAGAGAGTGAGAGGGAAAGGAGAGAGAGAGTGGGAAAGGAGAGAGAGAGAGAGAGAGGGAAAGGAGAGAAAGAGAGAGCGAGAGCGGGAATGGAAAGAGACAGAAACAGGGAGAGGGAAAGGAGAAAGAGAGCGGGAAAGGAGAGAGAGAGCGGGAAAGGAGAGAGAGAGAGCGGGAAAGGAGAGAGAGAGAGCGGGAAAGGAGAGAGAGAGAGCGGGAAAGGAGAGAGAGAGCGGGAAAGGAGAGAGAGAGCGGGAAAGGAGAGAGAGAGCGGGAAAGGAGAGAGAGAGCGGGAAGGGAAAGAGAGAGCGGGAAAGGAAAGAGAGAGCGGGAAGGGAAAGAGAGCGGGAAAGGAGAGAGAGACAGAGAGAGGGGAAGGAGAGAGAGAGTGGGAAAGGAGAGAGAGAGTGGGAAAGGAGAGAGAGAGAGTGGGAAAGGAGAGAGAGAGAGTGGGAAAGGAGAGAGAGAGAGTGGGAAAGGAGAGAGAGAGAGTGGGAAAGGAGAGAGAGAGAGTGGGAAAGGAGAGAGAGAGAGAGAAAGGATGGTGAGTGGGAAGAGAGAGAGAGTAAGTAGAGAGAGAAGGAAAGGAGAGAGAGAGAGTGGGAAAGGAGAGAGAGAGTGGGAAAGGAGAGCGAGAGAGATCGGAGAGAAAGAGATAGAGAGAGAGGGGAGAAAGAGAGCGGGGGGGAGAAAGAGAGAGAGAGGGGGAGACAGAGGGGGAAAATGGAGATTGAGAGGGGGAAGAGAAAGAGAGAGGGGGAAGAGAAAGAGAGAGGGGGAAGAGAAAGAGAGAGGGGGAAGAGAAAGAGAGAGGGGGAAGAGAAAGAGAGAGGGGGAAGAGAAAGAGAGAGGGGGAAGAGAAAGAGAGAGGGGGAAGAGAAAGAGAGAGGGGGAAGAGAAAGAGAGAGGGGTAAGAGAAAGAGAAAGGGGGAAGAGAAAGAGAGAGGGGGAAGAGAAAGAGAGAGGGGGAAGAGAAAGAGAGAGGGGGAAGAGAGAGAGAGGGGGAAGAGAGAGAGAGGGGGAAGAGAGAGAGGGGGAAGAGAGAGAGGGGAGAGAGAGAGGGGGGAGAGAGGGAGAGGGGGAAGAGAAAGAGAGAGGGGGAAGCGAAAGAGAGAGGGGAGAGAGAGAGAGAGAGAGGGGAGAGAGAGAGGGGAGAGGGAGAGGGGAGGGAGGGAGAGGGGGGAGAGAATGAGAGGGGGGAGAGGGGGAAGAGAGAGAGAGGGGGAGGGGGAAGAGAGAGAGAGATAGAGGGGGAAGAGAGAGAGAGAGAGAGGGAGAGAGAGAGGGGGGAGAGAGGGGGAGGGAGAGAGGGGGAGGGAGAGAGTGAGGGGGAAGAGAGAGAGAGAGAGGGGGAGACAGAGGGGGGAAATGGAGATTGAGAGGGGGAAGAGAGAGAGGGGGAAGAGAGAGAGAGGGGGAAGCGAAAGAGAGGGGGAAGCGAAAGAGAGAAGGGGAAGCGAAAGAGAGAGCGGGAAAGGAAAGAGAGCGGGAAAGGAGAGAGAGACAGAGAGTGGGAAAGGAGAGAGAGAGTGGGAAAGGAGAGAGAGAGAGTGGGAAAGGAGAGAGAGAGAGTGGGAAAGGAGAGAGAGAGAGTGGGAAAGGAGAGAGAGAGAGTGGGAAAGGAGAGAGAGAGAGTGGGAAAGGAGAGAGAGAGAGTGGGAAAGGAGAGAGAGAGAGTGGGAAAGGAGAGAGAGAGAGTGGGAAAGGAGAGAGAGAGAGTGGGAAAGGAGAGAGAGAGAGTGGGAAAGGAGAGAGAGAGTGGGAAAGGAGAGAGAGAGAGTGGGAAAGGGGAGAGAGAGAGTGGGAAAGGAGAGAGAGCGAGTGGGAAAGGAGAGAGAGCGAGTGGGAAAGGAGAGAGAGCGAGTGGGAAAGGAGAGAGAGCGAGTGGGAAAGGAGAGAGAGAGAGAGAGCGAGTGGGAAAGGAGAGAGAGAGAGAGAGCGAGTGGGAAAGAAGAGAGAGAGTGGGAAAGAAGAGAGAGAGTGGGAAAGAAGAGAGAGTGGGAAAGAAGAGAGAGAGGGAGTGGGATGAGAGAGAGAGAGTGTGAAAGAAGAGAGAGTGGAATAGGACAGACAGGGAGAGGGGGAAAGGAGAGAGAGAGTGAGAGAGATAGCAATGTGAGAGGGAAAGGAAAGAGATAGAGAGGGGAAAGGAGAGAGAGAGAGTGGGAAAGGAGAGAGAGAGAGTGGGAAAGGAGAGAGAGAGAGTGGGAAAGGAGAGAGAGAGAGTGGGAAAGGAGAGAGGTGGGAAGCAGAGAGAGGAGAAGTCGGAAAGGAGAGAGAGAGAGAGAGTGGGGAGGAGAGAGAGAGAGTGGGAAAGGAGAGAGAGAGAGAGTGGGAAAGGAGAGAGAGAGTGGGAAAGGAGAGAGAGAGTGGGAAAGGAGAGAGAGAGAGTGGGAAAGGAGAGAGAGAGTGGGAAAGGAGAGAGAGAGAGTGGGAAAGGAGAGAGAGAGAGTGGGAAAGAAGAGAGAGAGGGAGTGGGATGAGAGAGAGTGTGTGAAAGAAGAGAGAGTGGAATAGGACAGACAGGGAGAGGGGGAAACGAGAGAGAGAGTGAGGGATAGCAATGTGAGAGGGAAAGGAGAGAGATAGAGAGGGGCAAGGAGAGAGCTGGGCTGCAGAGAGAGAGAGGGAAAGGAGAGAGAGGGGGAGGGGAAAGGAGAGAGGTGGGAAGCAGATAGAGAGAGTGGGAAAGGAGAGAGAGAGAGAAAGGAGATGGGAAAGGAAAGAGAGTGAGAGTGGGAAAGGAAAGAGAGCCAGAGAGAAAGACAGTGGGATTGGAAAAAGAGAGAGTGGGGGAGAGAGAGAGAGTGGGGGAGAGAGAGAGAGTGGGGGAGAGAGAGAGAGTGGGGGAGAGAGAGAGAGTGGGGGAGAGAGAGAGAGTGGGGGAGAGAGAGAGAGTGGGGAGAGAGAGAGAGTGGGGGAGAGAGAGAGAGTGGGGGAGAGAGAGAGAGTGGGGGAGAGAGAGAGAGTGGGGGAGAGAGAGAGAGTGGGGGAGAGAGAGAGAGTGGGGGAGAGAGAGAGAGTGGGGGAGAGAGAGAGAGTGGGGGAGAGAGAGAGAGTGGGGGAGAGAGAGAGAGTGGGGGAGAGAGAGAGAGTGGGGGAGAGAGAGAGAGTGGGGGAGAGAGAGAGTGGGGGAGAGAGAGAGAGTGGGGGAGAGAGAGAGTGGGGGAGAGAGAGAGTGGGAGAGAGAGAGTGGGGAGAGAGAGGGGGTGTGTGTGTGTGTGT
>NW_027596686.1:0-82500 GCF_964194155.1 Cetorhinus maximus
TACTCCTCAGCCACTGGAATGTGGTCATAGGCCTGAAGTGGGAGGGACGACGAGGAAAAGGCAAGGGGGAGTGGGACGGGCTTGAACAGAGCCAGCGTGGACATGATGGGCCGAATGGCGATCCATTTCCAAGTCAGGATGGTTGCGCAGCTCGGATTGGGGGGTGAGGGGGATCTTTACAGGAGGTGGTGTTCTCCACGTGTCTGCCGCTCTTGCCCCTCTGGGTGGCCGGGGTGGTGAGGCTGTCGGAGGAGCCTTGGTGAGTTCTGGCGTCCGCCATGGCGTCGTCTGCCCGTTCCATCATGCCACGCACGGCACTGCCCACCTCCGCCTACCTCCCCACGGTTGACCCTGCCGCCGGAATTGCCAGGCCAGCCACAGCGGGCGAGCGAGGGGCGCCTCACCACCGGGTGACCAGGGCCTCGCCCGGCTCCTCCCTCCTTCTGGACATCGTGGGCGGCCGTCGCCTGCTCGAGCCCAGCGGGTTGCGGTCAGTTGGCGGCTGGGGCTTCCGTCGCCATCTCCTACATTGTGGCCGTGGTCTCCAGGACAGCGGGGGTCTCACTCCTGCTTCTTATCGGTGGCCCGAGAGACCAGCAGCAGTTGGTTGCGGGTCCCTAACCGGCCGCTGGTCCGTTGGTCGGATTGTTGCTGTAATCGCCATGGCCCTCACGGTGAACCCGCGACTGACCACGCGGTGCCCTGCCTCGGCTCAGTGCTGCCCCCTGTCGCTGCAGGGCAACTCCGTACGGCCCAGCTCCTTCGCCTGGACCACACCGCCCCCTCCCCCACAACCCCCCGCCCCACTTCCCTGCAGGGTTGGGCCGGAGATGGGGAGTACCCGCTGCTCAGGCTGTCTCCGAGAGCATAGGCCGGGCCTCTACAACCTCGGGAGAGGCAGCAGCTCTCATCCCGCATCCTCGCTGGAGAACAGGCCCACACGGCGAAATAATCCAATATACAGGCCTTGTGTTTCATAACCGGGGACAAGACCAACGGGCGCAACCTCCCCCTCCCCCTCCCCCTCCCCTCCCCCTCCCCCTCCCCCTCGCTCGACCCCTCCCCTCCCTCTACCCCTCCCCCTCCCCCTCCCCCTCGCCCGACCCCTCCCCTCCCTCTCCCCCTCCACCTCGCCCTCCCCCTCCCCCTCCTTCACAATGCCCCCTCCCCCTCCCCCTCTCCCTCCTTCACAATACCCCTCCCCCTCCTTCACAATGCCCCCTCCCCTCCCCCTCCTTCACAATACCCCCTCCCCCTCCCCCTCCCTCTCCCCATCCCCTCCCCCTCCCTCTTCCCCTCTCCCTCCCTCTCCCCCTCCCCCTCCCCCTCCCTCTCCCCCTCCCCCTCCCCCTCCCTCTCCCCCTCCCCCTCCCCCTCCCTCTCCCCCTCCCTCTCCCCCTCCCCCTCCCCCTCCCCCTCCCCCTCCACCTCCCCCTCCCTCTCCCCTCCCCCTCCCCCTCCCCCTCCCTCTCCCCCTCCAACTCGCCCTCCCCCTCGCCCTCCCCCTCCTTCACAATGCCCCCTCCCCCTCCCCCTCCTTCACAATGCCCCCTCCCCTCCCCCTCCTTCACAATGCCCCCTCCCCTTCCTTCACAATGCCCCCTCCCCTTCCTTCACAATGCCCCTCCCCTTCCCCCTCCTTCACAATGCCCCTCCCCCTCCCCCTCCTTCACAATGCCCCTCCCCCTCCCCCTCCTTCACAATGCCCCCTCCCCCTCCTTCACAATGCCCCTCCCACTCCCCCTCCCCCTCCTTCACAATGCCCCTCCCCCTCCCCCTCCTTCACAATGCCCCCTCCCCCTCCTTCACAATGCCCCTCCCACTCCCCCTCCCCCTCCTTCACAATGCCCCCTCCCCCTCCCCCTCCTTCACAATGCCCCTCCCCCTCCCCCTCCTTCACAATGCCCCCTCCCCCTCCTTCACAATGCCCCTCCCCCTCCCCCTCCTTCACAATACCCCCTCCCCCTCCCCCTCCCTCTCCCCATCCCCTCCCTCTTCCCCTCTCCCTCCCTCTCCCCCTCCCCCTCCCTCTCCCCCTCCCTCTCCCCCTCCCTCTCCCCCTCCCCCTCCCCCTCCCCCTCCCCCTCCACCTCCCCCTCCCTCTCCCCTCCCCCTCCCCCTCCCCCTCCCTCTCCCCCTCCAACTCGCCCTCCCCCTCGCCCTCCCCCTCCTTCACAATGCCCCCTCCCCTCCCCCTCCTTCACAATACCCCCTCCCCCTCCTTCACAATGCCCCCTCCCCCTCCTTCACAATACCCCCTCCCCCTCCTTCACAATGCCCCCTCCCCTTCCTTCACAATGCCCCTCCCCTTCCCCCTCCTTCACAATGCCCCTCCCCCTCCCCCACCTTCACAATGCCCCTCCCCCTCCCCCACCTTCACAATGCCCCTCCCCCTCCCCCTCCTTCACAATGCCCCCTCCCCCTCCTTCACAATGCCCCTCCCACTCCCCCTCCCCCTCCTTCACAATGCCCCTCCCCCTCCCCTCCTTCATAATGCCCCCTCCCCCTCCTTCACAATGCCCCTCCCCCTCCCCCTCCTTCACAATGCCCCCTCCCCCTCCCCCTCCTTCACAATACCCCCTCCCCCTCCTTCACAATATCCCCTGCCCCTCCTTCACAATAACCCCTCCTCCTCCCCCTCCTTCACAATACCCCCTCCCCCTCCTTCACAATATCCCCTGCCCCTCCTTCACAATACCCCCTCCCCCTCCCCCTCCGTCACAATACCCCTTCCCCCTCCCCCTCCCCCTCCTTCACAATGCCCCCTCCCCCTCCTTCACAATATCCCCTGCCCCTCCTTCACAATAACCCCTCCTCCTCCCCCTCCGTCACAATACCCCTTCCCCCTCTCCCTCCCCCTCCTTCACAATGCCCCCTCCCCCTCCCGCTCCTTCACCGTCAGGAGGTGAGTTACTTTCCGCAGGATTCCCAGCCTCTGACCTGCTCTTGTAGCCACAGTATTTATATGTCTGGGTCCAGTTCAGTTTCTGGTCAATGGTAACCCCCTCCCCAGATGTTGGTAGTGGGGGATTCAGTGATGGTGATGCCATTGAACGTCAAGGGGCGATAGTCTTGTTGGAGATGGTCATTGCCTGGCACATGTGTGGCATGGATATTACTTACCATTTGTCAGTCCAAGTCTCAATATTGTCCAGGACTCGCTGCTTATGGTCATGGGCTGCTTCAGTATCTGATGGAGCTGGGGGAGGTGGGGTATTACCATAATTCAGGTATGGCCATGACATGCTTCCCCCTCCCAGCTAACAATTCCCATTCAATCCCACCCCAACGATGGGCAGATTGTATCAAACCACCTGAGTCTTCAGCTTATCTTAGCCTCACTCACGAACAAGATCCCGAGATACTTGACCCGAGATTCGTCCGGGGGGTGTTGAAGGTGTTTGGGCAATGTTGGGGTATCGTGGTTAACACGCCTCTTCAATGTTGCGTGGGAGGTGCGGGGGGGCAGTACCGCATGGATTGGCAAAGCGGGGGTGGTGGTCCCCATCTCTAAGGAAGGGGTGGGGGGGGGTGGGCCAGAGGGTGTGTTCCAGCTATCGAGGGATCGCAACTCCTCAGCCTCCCCGGGAAAGCCTACGGCAGCGCGCGGGAGAGGAGGCTTCGTCCGTCAGTCGAACCACAGGTTCGGGAGGGACAACGCGACTTCCGTCCTGGCCGTGGACCAGCTCCTTGCCGTCTCGCCGCTATTCGAGGATTGGCGGGAGTTGGCTGATCCGGCCCACCTGCGTTTTGGAGACCTGGGAAGGTCGCGTCCCTCGGGATATTTAGCGGGAGGCGCTGCGGGAATATGAGGTGCCGGTGCCGCCCCTTGCGTGCCATCAGGGCCCCCTATTGGCGGAGCGAGAGTGGTGCCCACGTCCTTGGGGTTAACTCTACCTCGTTCGAGGTGGGCGTTGGGTTCCGCCCCTGTTCGTGGTGGAAGTGAGGTTTCTCCACAGGGTTGACGGGGGAGCTTTGCTCTTCCGGATTGAGAGGGGTTTGAGGTGAGGTGGTTTGGGTATCAGGTAAGGGTACCCCCCCGGGGCTGTACCGGGCTCAGCGCACCGGGCGGAGACCTCGAAGCTGTCCCGGGGCACGTTGAGGAGGGTGGGGGGCGGTGATTGCATCTCTCGGCTGGCCCGGGAACGCCTGGGGGGTTGTCCCTCAGGGAGGGGCTGGAATCTGTGGCTGAGGAGAGGGAAAGTCTGGCTGGCCCGGCTCAGCTCACCGTCACCGTCACCGTCACCAGGAGAAGCAGCGTGCAAATGGACGGACGGGCAGACGAGCGGGCAGGTGGCTAGATGGGTGGAAGGGCAGATGGACGGATGGACGGACGGGTAGGTGGGTGGCTAGACAGACGGATGGAGGGGTGGGTGGGTGGCTAGACAGACGGACGGACGGGTGGGTGGGTGGCTAGACAGACGGATGGACGGAGGGGTGGGTGGGTGGCTAGACAGACGGACGGACGGGTGGGTGGGTAGCTAGACAGACAGACGGACGGATGGGCGGACAGACGGGCGGACGGTTACTCAACCTTGCGCCAGTGGAGACAGCCTCTCGCCACCCATCCTGACTGAATCACTCGCAATTCTGAACAACTCAATTCAATCACCCTTCAACATTCTTTACTCCAAGGGGGACAATCTCTGGCCTCTCTCCATCACTGAAGCCCTCGTGTTCAGGACTGTTGCTGTCGAAGGATATTTGGGCGTGAACACCACCTCTGCTGCCGGATTGACCCTGCTCCGTGCCCCTCGGACAATTTCCTTCACGCCCTTTAGAGTGTTGGATCATTGCTGTTTGTGGGATCTTGCTGTGTACAAATCGGCTGCCACCTTTTCCCCACTTTACAACTCCTTGAAGGGGAGAGATTGGGCTGACTAGGTCTGTATTCACCGGAGTTTAGAGGAATGAGGGGGGATTTCATTGAAACGTATAAAATTCTGACAGGGATGGACAGACTGGATGCAGGGATGATGTTTCCTCTGGCTGGAGGGGCGTCTAGAACAAGAAGTCACAGTCTCAGGATACGGGGTAGACCATTTAGGGCTGAGATGAGGAGAAACCTCTTCACTAGGAGGGTGGTGAACCTGTGGAATTCTCTACCACAGGAGGCTGTGGAGGCCAAGTCACTGAATATATTTAAGAAGGAAATAAGTAGATTTCTCGACTCTAAGGGAATCAAGGGGTATGGGGAGAGAGCGGGAGTACGGTGTTGAGATAGGGGATCAGCCATGATCATATTGAACGGCGGAGCAGGCTCGAAGGGCCGAATGGCCTACTCCTGATCCTATTCTTGATGTTTCTACGCTGCTAATGTTGACTGCCCTTCATTGGCTGTAAAGCCCTTTGGGACCTCCTGAAGTGACGAAAGGGGCTATATAAAGGCAAGTCTTCCTTTCGGTGGGAAACAGTCAGTGTGCAGTGGGATGGTGCAGTGAAGGGATTCGGGCCAGACTATCGCGCACAGTTTTGAGTTGTGAGTGTCTCCGGCATTATTGCCTGCGAGAGATCCAACCTTGTAAAAATCTCGGACAATAAGTTTCTCCGAAGCAAAACCTTTGCTGTGGCTCTTTCTAATGTTTTTGAAGACTTTTGCTGAAGGAAGGGATATACTATCGAAGCTCTACAGCGTCAATGTGATTCCAGGTATGTGGGCCATACGTCGCAACGATTAGCGGATCATACCAAACTGCACATCAAACAGGATGACCATACTCAACCAGTCCATGCTTGCAAATCTCGGAACTTGAAGTCTAATTTTAGGTGCGATTCTGCGATTGGACAGCACTTGCCGAGCGACCCTGAGTGTGCTAAGATTGACACTAACAGCCAGTTAAGTTGGGCTCACCTACCCTTGCTACAAGCTACGTATATTCATATATAGGGACCTGCCCTCTGCAGGCAAAAGGAGCATGTCCGGGCATTGGACCTTTTTTGAATGAGGCAAAAGTGTGTGGTGGGGGGGACACAAACATTCCCTGGTACGTTCTCCATGGCCATGCCCCGACCAATCAGAGTTGACTTGCCAACCCATCAGCACCCTTTTCTCACGCAGTACGAATTGTTGTGACCCTTTGGAAATTTGGCATTCTTGCACTTGTCCGGATGAGTGCCAGGCGAAAGGCTTTGACAGCACGGGTAGAATTTTACGTCCCGCCGACGGGCGGGCAGGCACCCGACCTGATCGGGTGTAAAAAACCCGCGTGACGGGGATATCGGGCGAGCGTCCCGATGTCGTCCCGCTCTCGCGTGAAATTTCGGCCGGCAGTCCGGTTGGCGGGCGGGCGAATCGGCAGGGCGGCTTTTTGCGTTTTTCACGAAACCCCGCCCAAGGGGTCCCGGAGGCAGCTCTCTGCTTTCTCTCATCGCACCCCCCCTCCCCCACCACCCCCCCCACCACAACCCCGGCAGCGCTGAGCCTTTGAGAGCGCGTGTTTCACCCGTTAATTGGCCAGGGCTGATGGCGGTCGGCCGGTCCGCTTCCCGGCCTCGCCCTCCGCGCTCTCCCGCCGAGCTGAAAACTCAAGCCCGTGCCTTTTTTTTCCCCCAGCAATGCTCTATACCGCGCAGCGGACTTTGATGGCGCGCGGTCAGGGAGCCTGTGGGAATCGCTGCGAGATTTCAGCCAGAGATGATAAATTTCACGGGAACAATGCTTCAGTTTTAATTCATTGGAAACGCGCGCGCCAACACCCAGATTTTCCAAATCGGCGGCGTTCGGCATTTTCAAAAAGGTTAATTATTTCTCATGGTTTCCCCAATCCAGTCCAGGTAGTTGACCACCTTCGTGTAGAACCCGACAGTGCCACACCTAATGCCCCAGGAGACAATGCCACCAACAAAGAACTGGTTCTGCCTGGGCCTGGGAAGGGCGAACACAAAAGCCCCCCCGCTGTCGCCCTGGCAGCTATCCGAGCCTCTGTCGTCGCCGGCGCAGATCATGTTGCCGGTGATGGTGACCTGGTGACCCGAGGTTTGGCTGCGGCACTCCTCCAGGTCCTTCACGGGCAGCCGGGCGTACATCAGGTCGGCGGGCAGCGTGTGGTTCTCGGTGATACCCCAGCCGGAGACCAGCCCCACCTTGCTGACGGGCACCGCATGCTGCGGGTCCCTGGCCGGGAGGCACACGGGCGAGAGGTCGGGGCCCAGTTGGACCTTGGACCGGAGCCGGACCAGGGCGATGTCATTGTCGTAGTTGTAGCCTTCACCGGCGGGCTGCTGGTAACCCGGGTGGATGAAGATTTGGTCATGGTGGAGCCGGGTCCCGTGCTTCAGGTCCTTCGAATTCGTGATCCCCGCCATCATGGGCAAGCTGGACGCCTCCTGAACCACGTGGGCTGCGGTGAGGACCCACCGGTCTGAAATAAGCGCCCCCGCACCGCTTGGCTGCTGGATGAGGACCTGCCAGGGGAAGTTGCCCCTCTTTGCCACCGACCCTTTGAGGACCCTCTCGCGGAAGATGATAGGGTTACTTGGCTTGCCGCACACTGTAACACACCCAAGAGCAAAGCTTAGAACCTTTGCCAACCATCTCCTCCATCGACTGACCCCACCCCTCCCAAGGCTGGCCACTTGCCCTGTCCGTCCCCGGACGAGATTGGATGGGGTAGGCTGGAGAAATTGGGGCTGCTTTCATAAGAACATAAGAAATTGGAGCAAGGGGAGGCCATTCGGCCCCTCAAGCCTCCCCCAACCCATCCAATAAGATCATGGCTGATCTGCCCCAGGCCTCAACTCCTCTTTCATGCCAGCTCCTCACAGCCCTCAACTCCTCGATATTTCAAAAATCTACCCACCCCCCCTTTAAATACTTTCAGTGATCGAGCCTCCACATCTCTCCGAGGTAGAGAATTCCAGACATTCACTACTCTCGGAGAGAAGAAATTCCTTCGCATCTCAGTTTTAAATGAGTGTCCCCTTATTCTGCAACTATGTCCTCTAGTTCGAGATTCCCCCACTAGTGGAAACATCTTCTCAACATCTACCCTGTCAAGCCCCCCTCAGAATCTTGTACGTTTCAGTAAGATCACCCCTCGTTCTTCTAACCTCTAATGAATAAATTTAGCCGTTCTGGATAAGTCAATCCCTTCATCCCAGGAATCAGCCGAGTGAATCTCTTTTGAACTGCCTCCAATGCCAGTATATCCTTTCTTAAATACGGGGACCAAAACCGTACACAGTACTCCAGGTGCAGCCTCACCAACACCCTGTCCAGTTGTAACAAGACTTCCCTATTTTTAAACTCCAACCCCCTAGCAATACAGGCCAAAATTCCATTTGCCTTAATGACTTGCTGCACCTGCATGCTAACTTTTTGTGTTTCATGCACAAGAACACCCAGATCCCTCTGTGCTGCACTTTTTTGGAGTCTCTCTCCATTTAAATAATAGTCTGCTTTTTGATTCTTCCTACCAAAGTGCATGACCTCACACTTTCCTACATTAAACTCCATCTGCCAAGTTTTTGCCCACTCACTTAACCTGTCTCTATCCCCTTGCAGATTCCTTATCTCCTCATCACAACATGCCCTCCCACCTATTTTTGTATTGTCAGTGAATTTGGAGCCAAGTCATTAATATCGATAGTAAATAAGTGAGGCCCTGGGACTGATCCTTGTGGCCCTCCACCAGTTACGTCTTTCCAACCCGAGGAAGAGCCATTAATCCCGACTCTCTGTCTTCTGTGTGTTAACCAATCCTCAATCCGTGCTAATGCATTACCCCCAATACCGTGAGCTCCTATCTTGTGCAATAGCCTTTTATGTGGCACCTTATCGAATGCCTTCTGGAAATCCAAATACACTACATCTACTGGTTCCCCTTTATCAGCCCTGCTTGTTATATCCTCAAAGAACTCTAGCAAATTTGTCAAACACGATCTCCCTTTCACAAAACCATGTTGACTCTGTTTGACTGTGTTAAGCTTTTCTAAATGTTCTGCTATTTCTTCCTTCATAACGGACTCTAGCATTTTCCCAATGACAGATGTTATGTTGACTGGCCTATAGTTTCCTGCTTTTTGTCTCCCTCCCTTCTTGGACAGGGGCGTTACATTAACAGTTTTCCAATTCGCTGGGACCCTCCCGGAATCCAGTGAGTCCTGGGATATATCGACCAATGCCTCCACTGTCTCTGCAGCCACTTCCTTTAAAACCACCTCAGAGAAGAGCAGGTTGAGAGGGGATTTTGATGGAGGTGTTCAAAGTCATGAGGGGGTGGGGTCTGGACAGCGCAGAGCGGGAGAAACTGTCCCCATTGGTGGGAGGGCTGAGAATGCCAGGGCGCATTGGTAAAAGGAGCCATGGAGACACGAGGAAAAGCTTTCTCACGCAGCGAGTGGTTGGGGTCTGGGACGCGCTTGCCTGAGGGTGAGGCGGAGGCAGGCTCCATCGAGGCTTTCAAGAGGGAGTTGGATTATTACCTGAAAAGGAAGAGCGCGCAGGATTACAGGGAGAAGGCGGGGGAATGGCACGGGGTGAATTGCTCCTTCGGGGAGACGGTGCGCACATGATGGGCTGAATGGCCTCCTTCTGTGCTGTAACATTTCTGTTATTCTGTGCCTGATAGGACTCCAAAAAGCTGTTCAGTCCCTTATGTGCAAATGCAGATTGATGTCCCCATTCGCTAGGGACAGAAGAACAATGGTGGGAGGCCATTCAGGCTGTTGGACCTGTTCTGACATTCAACTCAATCAGGTTTTTTTCTCCCATCTTCCATGTTATTCTTCACTGAGTGACCCTGCACTGTGCCACAGTCGAGAACTCTTGCCTATGAATTTATGAATTAGGAGCAGGAGTGGGCCACTTGGCCCCTCGAGCCTGCCCCGCCATTCAATATGGTCATGGCTGATCTGAATGGTACCTTTTCTCCCCCTTGTTGATCAAGAATCCATGCCTACCCTGCAACATGTCACGGGAATTCCTTCTGAAATGGAGTGCACATTGTGCTTTAAATCAGCGGGTGAGTGTCTAAGTGTGGTACAAGCCTCGTACCCTGAACATGCCCGACAGAGCATGCTGGTCAGTTATAGACGCTGAGCAAATCAGTTACTTAAGAACGTCGGAACAGCTGGAGGCCATTCAGCCCCTCGAACCTGTTCCACCTACACTCTAACATGACCTGTGAACTAACTCCATGTACCAGCCTGTGCCCCATATCTCCTTCAATACCTTTGGCTCACGATATCGATCTCAGTTTCAAAATGAGCAATCGATCTCATGCCATTTGCCATTTGCGGAAGAGGGTTCCAAACTTTCGACCATCCTTTAGTGTGTGGAAGTGTTTCCTAACTCCGTTTCTGAAAGGCCTGGTTGAATTTTTAGGCGATGCCCTCTAATCCTAGATTCTCCAACCAGCAAAAATACTCTCTCCTTGACAAAAGGTGGTGGCACAGTGGCATTGCCACTGGGCTGGTAATCTAGTGACCCAGAGTTTGGGGACCTGGGTTCAAACCCCACCACGGCAGATGGTAGAATTTGAATTCAATAAAAACCTGGAGTTAAAAGTCTAATGATCTGTCTAACCATTGTTGATTGTCATAAAAACTCATCTGGTTCCCTAATGCCCTTTAGGGAAGGAAATCTGCTGGTCTACATGTGACTCCAGACCCACAGCAATGTGATTGACTCTGTTTAAAAAAAAAATGCCCTCTGAACGAGGGTAATAAATGCTGGCCTCAGCAGCAATGCCCACATCCCATGAACAAATAAAAAGAAACTCTTTTTTCTGAACAATATTCTTGTGTTTTTCCCGATGAGTGTAAAGCTTAAAGTTTCAACAACTTTTCTCTCTTTGCAGCACATTCAGCAAGGTCCTTGCTACCGGACGATTGTGTTTTTAATCTCGTCCCATAGCTGATAACCGCTAGACTCCAGGTATCGTTCTGGTACCTCTAGGCCAATATGTCCTTCCTAAGGTGTGGGACCCAGAACTGCTCACAGGAACTCCAGACGTGGTCTAACCAGGGCTTGGCCTAGCTGAAGCATGAATTCTAACTTGAGTTACAACCAACAGAAACATGGAATGGTTACAAACGTATGAAATAGGAGCAGGAGTAGGCCATTCAGCCCCTCAAGCCTGCTCCGCCATTCAATAAGACCATGGCTCATCTGTTTGTGTTTTGAGTTTCATGTTCCCATCTACCTAACAAGAATCTATCTGCCTCTGCCTTAAAAATATTCAGTGACCCCGCCCCCACCGCCTTCTGAAGCCGAGAGTTCCAAAGTCGCACAACCCTCAGAGAGAATCTCTGTCCTAAAAGGGTGACCCCTAATTTTAAACCAGTGCCCCCTAGTCCTGGACTCACCCACAAGAGGAAACATCCTTTCCACGTCCACCTTGTCAAGGCCGTTCAGGATTTTGTAAACTTCAATCAAATCCCCCCTCACTCTTCCAAACTCCAGTGGAAACAAGCCCAGTCTGTCCAACCCTTTCCTCATAAGACAACCCACTCACTCCAGGTATCAATCTAGTAAACCTCCTCTGAACCGCCTCCAATGCATTTACATCCTTCCTTAAATAAGGAGACCAAAACTGCACACAGTATTCGAGATGCGGTCTCAACAACGTGATGTATAACTGAAGTATAACATCCTTAATTCTTGGTTCAGTTCCTCTCATAACAAGAGACAACATTCCATTAGGCTTCTTACAGCATAGGAGGGGGTTATTCAGGCCATCATCATGTCCCTGCTGGCTTTATGCCCCACTTGATGTTTTGCTACTTTGGGTGCAATCAAAATTGCATAAATTACTGACAGGCTCATCCACGGAGTGCGGGGGCATTTATATGAGCAGAACCAGCATCGGGGTGAGTTATACCAAGAGCTGAATAATGTGGGCACCCCCTAACTCCAGCTCCAAGTCAGGTTCATACACCCTGCCATGCATGAGTTTGGTCATTGGCAAAATCGGCTGCAGGGCACTCATCCCGTTTAAAACGGCTGGATGGATAAAGGGCACGAACCTGCGGCATGAGCTGGTGCTTCTCCCTGCCTCCCAGCTCCCACTGTGAACGGGGAGAGTAACCCAAGCCCCTCACTGGAGGACGACTCGGTCTTTGTCACGGGTGTTTACTCAACAATGATAAAACCTGCCTGGCCCTCTGGAAATTGGGGTGAATATGCGCTCCCGTGGCCGAGTGGGAAATGGTCTTGGCGAGGGGTGGGGTGGGGGGGTGGGTGTTGAGGGGGGGAGGGGGCAACTTGGAGAATAAAATTGGGCACCGCTTAAAGCATTGGGTTGCATCATTCTTGGCTGGTTGATTAAAATGACCCCATCTAAGTAACTTTTAAAAAAAAACATATTTGCTTCCTATCCCGACACTTTTTAAATTAATCAACGTCCTCTTAATTGCTGAAAGGAGAGACAGTGTTGCTGAAACTTTTCCTTCTGCACTCATCAGGACAAGTGCGAGAATGCCAAATTTCCAATGAGCACAACTACAATGAGTACGAACTGCAGGAGCAATGGGTGCTGATTTTGCCCAGCAAGTCAACTTTGATTGGCCGAGGTGTTGCCACGGAGAAAATAATAGGGAGCTGTTGGCTCCTCAAGCTCCCAGGTAATTCAAAACAACGGTGCAAGGCTTAACGGGAGCCACATTACAAGTTCAGCCAACACAAAATCTCTACTGTTAGATGGGGTTTTGTGATTGGGCAGCACTTGTTGAGCAATCTCGAGTGTGCTAATAGCCACACAAACAACCAATTGATGATAATAAGTTGAGTTCATAATGTGGCTCATTTATGCTTGCTAGAAGCAACATGCATTCATATGCAGGGACCTGTTCTCTGCAAACAAAAAGAATATGTTCAAGCCTTGTGCCTTTTTTGAATTAGCCAGGAGCTTGGGGAGCCTGGTCCCTTCCTCCATTGCATTACCTTGGCTCATCAGAGACTTGCCAACCGATCAGCACACTTTTCTCCTGTAGCATAAATTGTAGCGATTGTTTGAAATTTGGCATTCTTGCATTTGTCCTGGTGAGTGCAAAACAAAAAAGCTTGGGCAACGTGACTCACTTTCCAGCAAGATTCAAGCTCTGTGCTATGAAGCGACAGTTATTATTTATGACTGCATTTTGTCAATAACGATCACTGCGTATACCTGGAGTGCACTTCGGGAGGGCTTGTCCTGTCCCATTATTCTTCCATGTTGCATCAGCAGCGCAGACAAATTCTTCTGTCAAGAGAACACAGCACATTCGTCAACAGAGGCATTCACTAAATCATAAAACCAATTCAGTTTAATCTGGGCTCTGATGTGTCAACATTCAAAATTCCAACCCAGGTTTTTTTCCCCTTGGACTATTCCAGTGACCGTGTTAAACTCATTCCTGTCTCGCACTCATTTCAATGTTGATCATCTCTCCCGCAAAGCCTTCCCTATATTCTTGCTGACTGGACCAGGACCAGGGTCCACTATTTCTGCCATTTTTGGTTTTACTTTCACTCTTATCCAATATATCTTACGAGTCATTTATGAGACTTCATACAAAAAAATATTTGTTTTCGGGATGTGGACATTGCTGGCCGGGCCAGCATTTATTGCCCATCCCTAAGTGTGTCTTGAGAAGGTGGTGGTGAGTCACCTTCTTCAACCGCTGCAGCCCCTGTGGTGTAGGTACACCCACAGTGCTGTTAGGAAGGGAGTTACAGGATTTTGACCCAGCAACAGTGAAGGAACGGCCGATATATTTTCAAGTCAGGATGGTGAGTGGGCTTGGAGGGGAATTTGTAGGTGATAGTGCTTCCATGCATCTGCTGCCTTTATTGTCTAGATGGTAGAGGCCATGGGTTTGGGAGGTGCTGTTAAAGGAAGATCTGTGGCTTATTAGTCATGAGATCATAGAACAATTGTCAAGAAGGTATAATAATTCTCATAATGTTAGTGGAATTTATTGTAAAATAATGGTACCTATGTCTGTGTGTGTGTGTGTGTGTTTGTTTGTGTGTGTGTGTGTGTGTGTGTGTGTTAGACTTAATTGGATTAAAGGCAGCTGGTCTGAAGGCTTTGATGTAAACATGGTATATGTGGGAGAAGTTTAGGATGTAAGGTGTAAAAGGATATTTGCATTTTTAAATAAACAAGACTAGATTGTTTTCAAAAGAGGGAGTAAAGTATGTCACCTAGCCAGTTGAAGTTTAGAAACAGTGTGTTTATTTTTCCAGAAAATTACTGGTAAACTTAGTACTATGCAAGATTTTTATTATCAGAAAGGTAAAGTCCAAAGACACAGTGAAACAATGGGAATTTGAATTCAAAGGGGAAAATATGTATAAAGGAGTGAAGGCTGTGTGTAAGGGTAAACATTGTTAAGGTTTAACAAGTGTGAAAAGTCTTCAGCATTTATGCTTCAAGCTGCTGTTTTCAAAGAACTGAAGTTAAGGGAGGTCATTTTGAATTTAACTGGTTCAGGGTGTCATGTTTCTTTGTCTGGGTCTTTTAAAATCTATGTGTCTTACTGTTGCCTTAACAAAAGTATGACTGGGGGTCAGATTTAATAGGTGATTTAAAAATTATTATAGTAGTGATTCATAGACATACGTATATGCTTAAAATCATTTCTCTTATTAATAAATGTTTAATCTAGTTTTGTAAAAACCTATAAGACTCGGTGGTCTTATTACTACCGAATTCAAGGCACACATCTCGAAATTTATACAAGTTGCAAAACAAGTTGCGGCAGTTGTTTCATGTTTCCCTCTTGAGATTTGAGCAACTCAGCATTTACCAGTGGCTGTGCTATAACACAATGCAGCACAGAAGGAGGCCATTTGGCCGCTGTGTGTGTGATGTCTCTGAAAGATCTACCCAGTTGGTCCCAGTTCACTGCTGGGAGAGCCCAGAAGAGGAATTGGGACCCAGTCAGACTGACCGACTGAGTCTGAGAAGGCCCTTGGAGAGAAAGGGGGGGAAGAGGACTCCAGCCAGGAGCCGCAGGACAAGTCTGAAGATGCCTGATGAGTGCTGGTGCTGTGCTTTGCCAAACTAGGACAGAGAACTGGAGCCTCAGCGGTGAATACTCTCTGTAACAGTTGTTTCTTGGAGTTACGCTTTCCCTTGGCAGTTTATACAGTTTGGATACCGGTGGAATAAAAGGGACTTTGTTTTTTAACTTTTGCGCATTCCGCGTGCTCAAACTACATGTCACATCTCTCCTCTGAGTCAGAAGGTCATGGGTTCAAGTCCCCCTGAACACTAAAATCTAGGCTGGAGGTGCTATCTTTCAGTGGAGCTGTTTAAACCGAGGTCCTGTCTGCCCTCTCCCATGTTGACATAAAAGATCCCATGGCACTACTTGGCGTATTCTCTCTGGGGCCAAGACCGTACATAAATTTCAAACAATGCTTGGCAGTTAACTGTCAGTCACCATCTCCGGTACATTCTCCATGGCAGCACCTCTACCAATCAGAGCCCGCTTGCCAGCCGATCAGCACTCTCTTCACATAGAGTATAAATTGTTGTTTTCCCCCTTGTGCTGGTATCTTGTAAAGTGTCCTGATGAGTGCAAGATGAAAAGCTTTGACACGTTTCTTTTCTCAGCAGCAATAATAACGTTTAGCGTCGTCTAACATCAAAGTAACCACAAGTGAATATGATGTCCAGTGGCCCTCTGGCATTCAGGCTATTACTTCCCTTCCGAAAATATATTCTTCTTTAATATAACCTACTTACGGCTGCTGTCTGATTCCAGTTGGTAATAAGGTTCATTGCACTGATACCGAATTGTGGATCTATAGGTGGTGATATCGGTCTCGGTAATAAATGCGACCCGCCCGTTCTCAATCGAAGGTGGATACGAGCAATCGACAGCTAAAGGAGAGCACAAAAAAATGAACAGAGTCACCTTGCAGTCGGGCTAGCTGTCTGGCGCTGCAGATCACGTCTCAACAGAGTTCCAGCCACTGTCACCTCCCCCGCTGGGGCTCGCTGAACTACACTGGCTCCCGGTCCATCCCGGATTTACAAAAACGCTCTAATCCCGCCACGGCCCGGCCTCATCCCCATCTCCTGTAACCTCCTCCAGCCTCCTCCACCCTCCGAGGTCTCCGCGGCCCCTCCGATTCTGACCTCGCGGGAGTGTTCCCCCCACCCCGGTTTTAAGCGCTCCATCGTTGGCGGCCGTGCCTTTAGCTGCCTGGGCCCCAAGCCCTGGGAATTCTCTCCCGAAATCTCTCCGCTCCCCCTTTACTCTTTCAAGACGCTCCAGCATCCGCGGTATTTTGCTTTTGTATGAATGCAAGTTGCCATTGGGGAGTGGAACTGCTATTTCAGATAGCGCCATTAGTATCTTGCCAAGTGACCTGGGTTAAAATACCCCTTTAACCGAATTGGTCTGCAATTAACCCACCCCCCCACCGCCCCATCCCCTATTCGCTCGCTAACTCAGTTGAATTGCCTTGATGCCATCTAAGAGGCAACCACATCGCTGTGGGCCTGGAGTCACGTGTAGACTGGGGCCAGGTAAGGACGGCAGATTTCCTTCCCCTGAAGGGGAACCAGATGGGGTTTTTCCCTAAAGGGGCGTGAGTGAACCAGATGGGGTTTTTCCCTAAAGGGGGTATGAGTGAACCAGATGGGGTTTTTCCCTAAAGGGGCATGAGTGAACCAGATGGGGTTTTTCCCTAAAGGGGGTATGAGTGAACCAGATGGGGTTTTCCCCAAAGGGGCATGAGTGAACCAGATGGGGTTTTTCCCTAATGGGGTATGAGTGAACCAGATGGGGTTTTTCCCTAATGGGGTATGAGTGAACCAGATGGGGTTTTCCCCAAAGGGGCATGAGTGAACCAGATGGGGTTTTTCCCTAATGGGGTATGAGTGAACCAGATGGGGTTTTCCCCAAAGGGGCATGAGTGAACCAGATGGGGTTTTTCCCTAATGGGGTATGAGTGAACCAGATGGGGTTTTTCCCTAATGGGGTATGAGTGAACCAGATGGGGTTTTTCCCTAAAGGGGCATGAGTGAACCAGATGGGGTTTTTCCCTAAAGGGGGTATGAGTGAACCAGATGGGGTTTTCCCCAAAGGGGCATGAGTGAACCAGATGGGGTTTTTCCCTAATGGGGTATGAGTGAACCAGATGGGGCTTTTCCCTAATGGGGTATGAGTGAACCAGATGGGGTTTTTCCCTAAAGGGGCAAGAGTGAACCAGATGGGGTTTTTTTTTTTAACGACAATCTGATATTTTCCTGGCCACCCTTACTGAGGTGAGTTGATTGCGGTGAGCGTGTTTCACAGCCCGTCTTAGACCGGTAGGCAGAGCAATCTCATTGCAACGTGCTGAGCCCGAGGGACCAATATCACTGCCGGCCATTTCTAAGCATTTACCATGGATTCAGGCGTAAAGGTCAGGAGCTGGTGGAGAGCGGGCGCTGAGGCAAAGCGGGCATTAACTGATTTCCTGTCTGCTACGCTCAGTGCCCAGCATTCAACTCGGTTGCACTCGGTTCCACCTCTGCCATTTTCCGCCGATGTTCCAATTTTCCTCTCCCCGACGTGACCTTTTTTTCGCTTCTTCGCTCACGGGGGATGCGGGCGTCGCTGGGCCTGGTCCCGGCGTTTATCGCCCCTCCCTAATTGCCCCTCAAGAAGGTGGTGGTGAGCCGCCTTCTTGAACCCGCTGCAGCCCCTGTGTGGTGTAGGTAACTCCGCAGCGGTTTTGTGGCAACTGAGTGGGCAGTGAAGAGTCGACTGCATCGCGTGTGGGCCTGGAGTCACGTGTAGGCCCAGACCGGGTAAGGACGGCAGATTTCCCTCCCCAAAGGGGGCATGAGTGAACCAGATGCGCCAATCCGATATTTTCATGACCGTCCTTACTAAGGTGAGACGAAGGCCCTGACGATGTTACGCAGACCAGCACCGGCTACGTGTAATCCAACCTCAGTAGATTAATGAGGAAGATAATTCCAGAACACGCCGAATACCACTTACGCTGACATCTGTACACGGGAGTGTTCCAAGTCCCATCCTGTTGACATTCTACAAAAAAATTGGGGATCGTCTTAAAGCCCTAAGGGGAACATTACAACAAAAGCGTTAGTTTTTTTTCACTAGAACTGTCTTCACAATCAGTCACAGTGTTATTAATTAACTTAGGTGGCATCCTTGCTTGGGGAGGTGGTGGTGTGGTGGCATTGTTACTGGACTAATAATCCAGGAACCCAAGGTAAATGTTCTGGGGACGGGGCTGTTGAAAGTCCAATAAAGGCCATGAAGATCTTGTCAGATTGTTCCAACTGGTTCATGAATGCTCCTCTAGGGAAGGAAATCTGCTGTCCTGACCTGGTCTGGCCTACATGTGACACCAGGCCTGGGGTTTACTCTTAAGTGGCCCACTCAGTTGTCAAGGGCAATGGGGGATGGGGGATAAATGCTGGATGGCCTAGTGATGCCCCCACCCCCATGAGCCAATGAAAGAAAAATCCCTCCAATCCCCCCTGCCCCCTCCCTCTCTCTTTACCCTCCACCAGGCCCTTATCCCTCTGAGATCTCTGCGTTCCTGGGATTCTAGCCTCTTGCGTGTTACTGATTATTGTCGCTCCACCATCGGCGGCCGTGCCTTCAGCTGTCTGGGCCCTAAGCTTCGGAAATCCCTCCCTAAGCTTCTCCACCTTTCCCTCTCCCCGCCCCTGCCCCACCAACTTCAGGACGCTCCTCAAAACCGGCTTCTTGGACCGAGAACCTGCCCTCATGTCGTTACGTGGGGCTCGGTGTCAAATCCTGTCTGACAAGGGCCCCTGGGAAGCGTCTTGGGATGGCTTTGCTCCGTTCAAGCGGCTATATAAATGCAGTTTGCTGTTACTGTCAGCTTCCAATCAGAACCCAATTAACCCTTCCGAATTGTGATGGGGTGGTTTGTTTGAGTTGCTAAATGGACAAGCGCATTTGCCGCTCTCTTAGTTTTGGTCTTTTGTAAGTTCTCCGCTTGGCGATTGAGGTCACTTTGGTCTTGTTTGTTGCTGAGGGGTTTCCTTGGTGGATTTTCCCAAGCTCGCGAGGCGGTGGGATGAAAGGCAGGATTAACAGCGTGAAGGAGGGAAGAAAGTAACGTGAAAAGCAGAAATGGAGAGAAAAAGGGAACGTGGAATGATAACGAGGAAGGAAAGATAGCGCACGGCGGGAGGGACAGCAAGACAACGCTTCACAGGAAAATAAGGGAGGCTTTGAGGCGATGGGGGCAGAGTGGTGATGTCACTGGACGAGCAATCCAAAGGCCGAGGCTAATGCTTGGCCGGGGAAGCAGGGGTTCAAATCCCACCACAGCTACTGGTGGAATTTAACCTCAGTTAATAAATCTGGAGTTGGTAGCTAATCTCGGTCATGGTGACCATGAAACCATCGGCGATGGCCCCCAAAAACCCCACCTGGTTCACTAATGCCCCTTTTAGGGGAGGAAATCTGCCGTCCTTACCCGGTCTGGGCCCACATGTGACTCCAGACCCACAGCGACGTGGTTGACTCCAAACTGCCCCTCTGAAATGGCCCAGCAAGCCCACTCAGAGCCAGGGCAATTAGGGATGGGCAACAAACGCTGGCCTTGCCAGTGATGCCCACACACCGTGAAAGAGTGAAGTGCAGTATGGAATTAATTGGAGTTAAACTCTGTGCCCAAACCCATATTGTACCTGCCTGGCAATGGTTGATGGTGCTGTGTATACTATATAGTATTGAACCTTTCCTTTGTCTGAATTGTAATAACTCATTTCACGTTGTACAGAAGCATTACTCTGTCTGATCCGGTAATCCACGTGACCTGGGATCCTAGGATCATGGACTGGTTGCAGCACAGAATGAGGCCATTTGGCCCATCGGGTGTGCACCGACTATCTGCAACAGCAGCCCAGCTGGTCCCACTCCACCACTCTTTCCCATCGCTCTGCTAAATTTCCTCCCTCACAACAATTACCCAATTCTCTTTTCGAAGTCTCGATTGGATCCGCCCTCCACCGCACTCTCAGGCGGAGCATTCCGGAACCTAACCACTCGCTGCTTAAAAACTAATTTTAAAAAAAAATGTTGGCTCCTTTGCCAATCAATTGAAATCGGCGTCATCTGGCTCTTGATCCTCCCACCAATGGGAACAGTTTCTCCCTATCTACTCCCTATCGATCTACTTTAGAATATAAAAGCAGGGATGTGCTGCTGAGGCTTTATAAAGCTCTTATCAGACCACATTTAGAATATTGTGAGCAGTTTTGGGCCCCGTATCTCAGGAAGGATGTTCTGGCCCTGGTGAGGGTCCAGAGGAGGTTCACGAGAACGATCCCAGGAATGAAAGGCTTAACATATGAGGAACGTTTGAGGACTCTGGGTCTATACTCGATGGAGTTTAGAAGGATGAGGGGGATCTGATTGAAACTTACAGAGTACTGAAAGGCCTGGATAGAGTGGGCGTGGGGCAGATGTTTCCATTAGTAGGAGAGACTAGGACCCAAGGGCACAGCCTCAGAGTAAAGGGAAGACATTTTAGAACAGAGATGAGGAGAAACTTCTTTAGCCAGGTAGTGGTGAATCTATGGAATTCATTGCCACAGAAGGCTGTGGAGGCCAGGTCATTGAGTGTATTTAAGACTGAGATAGATAGGTTCTTGATTGGTAAGGGGATCAAAGGTTACAGGGATAAGGTGGGAGAATGGGGTTGAGAAACTTATCAGCCATGATTGAATGGCGGAGCAGAGTCGATGGGCCGAATGGCCTAATTTCTGCTCCTATGTCTTAGTCTTATGGTCTACTCTGTCCAGGTCCCTCATGGTTTTGAACACCTTGGTCCAATCTCCCCTCAAACCTCGTCGCCTCCAAGGGGAACAACCCCAGCCTCTCCAATCATTCTGTCTAACCGAAGTCCCTTAGTCCTGGAACCGCCCTTGCGAATCTTTTCTGTGCCCTTTCTAAAGCCTACACGCCCTTTCCTAAAATGGTGGAGTCCAGAATTGGGCACCGGCCGCGTTGATTGGCCTGTTTAATGGGAAGGGATTGAGGTCGAAGGTCAGGGTGGGTGCCCTACCGTGAGATTCACATGAAACGCCTTTCGGACCAGACTGAGGCCCACGAGGGGGACCCCATGCCCGCCGAGAAACGGGCAAAGTGGCCTGCTCACCTCCACAATTTCATACCCTCGCTTGCAAGTCACCTTCACCGAGTCTCGAAAACTGAACCTCGGCCGGGAGGGCTCCAAGAGGCTGTTCGGCAAGACGCGGTTGGGGCAAAACGTCTCCACTCCTGCGGGCAAAAGGCACCATCAGCAACGGCTAAAAACAATTCGACCCGTTCATGTGAGAAAAAGCCGCGCTGCTGTTGCCACGGCCGATTAACAGGAAGCGGCGATTGGAGCGCGCACACGCACGGTTTGGAATTCACGGCTGGTAGGGGGCGAGTTCGTGCCGGAAGAATAATATCACCGGGATTGTCAACTTCCAGAGCGCGGCGTGATAGTTCAGGATTATTCCGAAAGGCAGTTGGAGGGGCGTTCGAGGGAAATGATGCAGGGATGATGCTGGGGGTAGAGCGGGGGTGGGGAATGGGCCTGACTGGATTGCTCTACAGAGAGGGGCAGTACTGGGTCGGCGGGCCGATTGGCCTGGCCCTGCGCCCTCATGAGCTGATGACCCTACTCCGCTCAGGGGAAGAATGGCGATTGTGCGCTAGTCGAACTCTGTGAGATAGGGCGGATGGAGGGATGGGAGGGATGAAAAGGGACCTGGGTAAAGTCAAAAAGCCAATGGAAGGATGAACTGGCTAATTTCCGGTTGGGAGGCAGGGGTTAGAAGTGGCCGCAATGCTTTTGGCATAGGGGGTCGGAAAAGACAACCCCCACTTCCTTATACCCTGTTATCCAGCAACCTCCCCTCAGTAATCTCAGTCGGCAGGAACCTCCTTACCCGGACAGGGGCGAGAAAGCGGAACTCACCACCACCGGGGAGGTCTAAAGCCTCGGGGGATTAAAGGGGGAGTGGGGCAAACACATGAGGGAGACAGGAATAGGAGGATATGCTGATGGGATGAGATGAAGAGGTCGGGGGGTGGGGGCGGTGACCATAAGACCATAAGACATAGGAGCAGAAATTAGGCCATTCGGCCCATCGAGTCTGCTCCGCCATCCAATCATGGCTGATAAGTTTCTCAACCCCCATTCTCCCGCCTTCTCCCCGTAACCTTTGATCTCCCCTTACCAAACAAGAACCTATCTATCTCGGTCGGTGCAGTGCGGTGTATCAACAGCAGCATGGAGCAGATGGGCCGAGTGGCCCATTTCTGGGCTAGGAATGCTTTGTCACCTGTCGCAACCCTCTAACCGGCATTGCTCCGCTATCGCGTGGCTTATCTTGACTCCTCCTGATGAACTACTGAGGCAGGGAGTGATTGAAGCTGACGCCTATCTTAGCGCAGCCCAGCACCAATGCCGGGGGGGGGTGGGGAGGGGGTCCGTGAACGGGTGACTGGGGGCAGAGCTCGGAAGGAGCGAGGAGGCAGCAGATATCGCAATCCCGCTCAACACCACCCCTTCGGCGGACACTGCCCGCAGCAACAAAAGGTTCTACGCTTGACATGACCCACCAGCTAGGAGCAGGCCCACCATTGTCGGTTTGGTTTGGCAGCCCCGATAAAGAAAATACGCTTAAAAGTACTCACTTTTGCAGCTCCGCTGGTCGCCCTCGATCGCGAACTCAGACGGGCAGTAGCAGTGATACCCGCCGACGGTATTCCCACAGTAATGACTGCAGCCATGTCCATCCAGCTCACACTCGTTGACATCTGGGCCGGAGAGGGACCCCAGTCATTCAAATTGGACAGAGAAGAGGGAAGAGAAAATCAGCTTGACTTCTGAGTGAGTGGTGGGGGGGTGGTGGGGCAGAGGTCCAATTACAACAACAACTCTATATGTATATAGCGCCCCTCACGTAACAAAACAAAGCCTGACCCAGAGCCCTGTGAGGAGGTATTAGGTCAGGGGGACCAGAAGTTTGGTCAAAAAGTTTGGTTTTAAGGAGCACCTTAAAGGAGGAGAGAGAGGTGGAGAGGTTGAGGAGGTTGGGGTGGGGTGCGGAATTCCAGAGCTTGGGGTCCAGGCATCTGAAGGCACGGCCGCCAATGGTGGAGCGATCATAGTTGGGAATGCAACAAGAGGCCAAAATTAGAGGAGTGCAGAGGCCTCGGAGGGTTGGTAGGGACCGGAGGAGTTTAGAGAGATAGGAAGCGGGGGGGCGGCGCAAGGCCATGGAGCGTCTGTCTATCGCAGCCTTGAATGTATTTAATGACCCAGCCTCTACAGCCCTCTGCGGTAAAGAATTCCCCAGATTCACTACCCTCGGAGAGAAGAAATTCCTCCTCATCTCTATTTTAAATGGGCGACCCCTTACACTGAGATTATGCCCTCTGGTCCTAGACTCTCCCACAAGGGGAAACAACCTCTCAGCATCTACCCTGTCAAGCCCCCTGTGAATCTTATAAGTTTCAATAAGGCCCCCTCTCATTCTTCTAAACTCCAATGAGTACAGGCCCAACCTACTCAACCTCTCCTCATAAGAAAATCCTTCCATACCCGGGATTGTTGGGACACAGCAGTTGGTAAAGGCCGAGTTGTTTAAATCCCAGAAGGAAACTTGAACAAGTGTCATAACCTATATTTTCAATGGGTATGTTTGAGCTGCAGCTCTGAATTCAGGAATAAGACCACTGAGCTTCAAGAGATTCTTATATATAAAACTAAATTGAACATTTATTAATTTAACAACAAATTAAACACATACACATGTCTACAAATTACTATCATCATAACTTTTAAACAAATCGTCAAATTAATCACTCCCAGGTAAATCTTCACCAAGGCAACAATAACCCATAGACTGTAAACAGACACCAGGCAAAGCACATTTGACCTTACGAATTCAAAATGAGGTCCCTTGCAATTTGGTTCATTTGCAGACACAGTTGTAGGGCTTAAAGGCTGCTTAGATCTTAAATGCCTCTGATCTACACACACAAATTCCTCTCTGTTTATACCTAGCCTTTCCTATGAATGTAAATTTTCCAGTGTATCCTAGGCTTTTTAATTTTATCTCTCCTAACATTAAAACCCCTTTCATGGCACCAATTTTATTAGTAATATAAACACATTGCTCGGTGTCTCTTAGCTAGGTGTAAGATTTTACTCCCTTCTTTTGAATGGTTTATTCAACAAATGCAAGTGTACTCTTTACCTTCTAGCCTTTTGTTTATCTAAGTAACATCTCAAACTATTATGCATCAAAGCACCCAGACTGGCTGGCTTTAATCCAATTAAGGCACACTCACGCACACACATAGACACTGACCCTACTACAAGTCCAATTTAAAAATAAGTTCCAATAACGTTTTAGGCATTAACACCTCCCCATGACAGGATCAACCTAGTGAACCTTCTCTGGACTGCTTCCAATGCCAGTCTATCTTTCCTTAGATAAGTGGGCCAAAACTGTTCACTGTATTCTAGGTGTGGTCTAACTAGCATCTTGTATAGTTTTAACAAGACTTCCCTATTTTTATACCCCAGTCCCTTTGAAATAAAAGTCAGCATTCCATTTGCCTTCCCTGTTACCTGCTGAACTTGTATGTTAGCTTTTTGGGATTCATGCACGAGGACTCCCAAATCCCTCTGTGCTGTAGCTTTCTGCAGCCTTCCTCCATGTAAATAATATTCAGCTCCTCTATTCTTCCTGCCAAAATGCATAACCTCACATTTCCCCATATTATGCTCCATCAGCCAAGTTTTTGCCCGCTCACTTAACCTGTCTATATCCCTTTGTAGACTCTTTATGTCATCCTCACCACTTGCCTTCCCACCTATTTTTGTGTCATCTGCAAACTTGGTGATAGTACATTCACTCCCCTCATCCAAGTCATTAATATATATTGTAAATAATTGTGGCCCCAGCGCTGATCCCTGTGGCACTCCACTAGTTAGAGGTTGCCATCCTAAAAATGCCCCCCTTATCCCAACTCCCTGTCTTCTATTAGTTAGCCAATCCTCTAACCATGCTAATATACTACCCCCAACACCATGGGCTCTTATCCTATTAAGTAGCCTTATGTGTGGTACCTTATCAAACACCTTTTGAAAATCTAAATATATTACATCTGTTGGTTCCCCTTTATCTATCCTGCTTGTTACCTCCTCAAAGAATCCTAATAAATTTGTCAGGCATGAATTCATCTCATTCTATTATTATATTCGATTTCTTTCTTGCATATGTGTTTCTAGATGGAAATAGAAGATGATGGTCAGTCATCATCACTGGTGCATTCTCCATAGCAACACCTCTACCAATCAGAGTCCACTTGCCAATTAATCAGCACCATCTTCACATACAATATGAATTGTTGTTTCCCCTTGTATTGTTGCTCTTGTGAAGTGTCCTCATGAGTGCAAGATGAAATCATGACATGTCTCTTTTTTAGCGGTACTCAAGTCCTGGACTACCAAGTAAATAAATTGTAAGTGCATTCTTACCCTTGTGTTTAGCGAAAGAAGCCTTCTGCACAATTGTTACATTATCTTCAGGATGTGGGCATCGCTGGCAAGGTTGACGTTTATTGCCCATCGTAATTGCCCCTTGAGAAGCTGGTGATGAGCCACCCTCTTGAACAGCCGCAGTCCATGTGGTGTTAGGGAGGGGGTTCCAGGGTTTTGACCCAGCGACAGTGAAGGAGCGGCCGACATATTTTCAAGTCAGGATGGTGAGTGGCTTGGAGGGGAACTTCCAGGTGGTGGTGTTCCCATCTATCTGCTGCCCTTGTCCTTCTAGATGGTAGAGGTCGTGGGTTTGGAAGGTGCTGTCTAAGGAGCCTTGGTGACTTTCTTCAGTGCATCTTGTAGATGGTACACACACTGCTGCTACTGTGTGTCGGTGGTGGAGGGAGTGAATGTTTGGGGATGTGGTGCCAATCAAGTGGGGCTGCTTTGTCCTGGATGGTGTCGAACTTCTTGAGTGTTGTGTGAGCTGCACTCATCCAGGCAAGTGGAGAGTATTCCCATCACACTCCTGACTTGCGCCTTGTAGACGGTGGACAGGCTTTGGGGAGTCAGGAGGTGAGTTACTCTCCGCAGGATTCCCAGCCTCTGACCTAGCCCGTTCCTGGGTTGAAATCCTGGAACTCGCCATCTGACGGCAACTTCACCACATGGGCTGCGGAGGTTTGAGGGGACGTGTCACTGGGACCTTCTCACAGTCAATTAGGGATGGGCAATAAATGCAGACCTGTTCAGGGACACACAAATCCTGTAAAAAAAATATTCCAGATAAGCCACCCTGGTTCCGAGGCACGAAAACCTAAATACATTTCCGGGTGCCAAATCACTTTGGCTGTGAGATAGGGGTCCTACTGGACAAAGAATGCAAAAAGCTCTGCTTGTGGAGAATTTACAGCCCAGCCTTGCAATCCGACAAGGTCGATATGTCCCTGCGGGAACCACTTCACTTTGTGACTTACCAACGTGGGAATAGAGTGCCAGGAAGCCTGTGAACTCCGTGGTTTCGAAACCATTTGACGCGAATGAAACCCTCAGTGAGTCCCGGGAGGAATAATATTCGTGGAGTCCTGGGTCACCTCCGTCATCTTCCCACCTCCCGCACAGTTTAGCCAGCTGCTTCCCCTCTGAAAGGAACTGCAGTTAAAGTCCGAGTGTTATTAGTAACCATCGCAAGGGCAGGTCAGAGGCTGGGGAATTCTGCAGGGAGTAATTCCCCTCAAAGTGGCGGTGGGGGGGGCCACAGGGTTGCTTACGTCTGCCTGAGAGGGGCCTCGGGAGGTTTTTTATTTCTCTCCTGGAACACGGCACCTCCGGCAGGGTAGCACCCCCCCTCAATACCGGTACCGCCAGTGTCAAGCCTGGACTTGCATACTCAGGTCCCTGAGGTGGGACTTGCGAAGCCACAAGCCTGCTGACTCTGGGACTGAGGGTGATGCCCAAGGAGGACGCTCGGCCTGTCTTTCTGGCCTGCAGTTCGTCCGTAATCTACTCCCTGAGCTGCAAGTCATACCGCTCTGGAAGAGTAACATGCCCCAAGCAAGATCCTTCGATCAATAGCAAACGTGGTGACAGTGCATAGGATGTAGAACTGTAGCAGGCCATTCAGCCCGACTGATCTATGCTGGTGTTGATGCTCCACCTGAGCCTCTCCCCACCTCACTTTGCCTAACCGTTAACAATGATTTTTGGGGAGACTACGAAAGGTTTGGCTAAGGTAGACACAGGAAAGCTGTTCCCAATACCCCATGGGGCAAGAACTACGGGACACAGGTGGTTTTCGGGCAAGTCATTCGGCGGGGGGGGGATGCGCGGGAGGTGTTTTGTTTTAACGCAGTGAGTGGTGATGACCTGGAACTTGCTGCCCATGAAGGGGGTGGAAGCAGAGGCGATGAATGATTTCAGAAGGCAATTGGGTGGCACTTGAGGGAAATAAACTCGCAGGGATGCGGGGTTAGACTGGGGGGGCGATGGGACTGACTGGATTGCTCTACAGAGGGCCAGAAGGAATTGATGGGCTGAATAGCCTCCTTCGGTGCTGTAATGACATATTATCCTTCTATTCCTTTCTCCCTCTTGTATTTATCCAACTAGCCTTTTCATGAATCTACACTACTCAACCCTATGGTAGGGAGTCCCACATTCTCACCACTCTCTGGGTGAGGTAGTTTCTCCCTGAGTCCCCAGTTAGATTTCTTAGCGTCCATCCAATATTGATGGTTCCCTAGTTTTAATCCACCTCTACAAGTGGAAGCACCTTCTCCACATCTACCCTATCAAACCTCTTCTCAATCATAACTACCTCCATCAGGTCACCCCCTTAACTTTCTCTTCTCAAGGTCTTTTCTGATCTGTATAACCTCAGCTCTTGGACCCACCCTTGGAAATCTTTCTTGCCTGTCCTCCAGTGCCCCTGCACTCCCAATACCTCTATGTGGCTCTGAAGAAGAGTCACATGGACTCAAAATGTTAACTCTGTCTTTCTCTCCGCAGACGCTGTCAGACCTGCTGAGTTTTTCCAGCTATTTCTGTTTTTGTTTCAGGTTTCTAGCGTCTGCAGTCTTTTGCCTTTACCTCTAAGTGGCTTGTTTGACATCCCTCTGATCTTTCGATGTCAAAGTAAGGGATGTAAATTTTGACAATGTAGCCTTGTGGTGCTGAGATGTCCCAGGTCTCACTGCTGTTAGTCGGATAACGCAGAGGGTGGTTAGGGGAAGAGAATTCTCCGGAAGGTTGCTTCAGGTGAATGGCACAGGATGCAGGCATCATGACGAGCAACAATACAGGTGACCTGCGTCAAATCAATCAAATGTTGCTTGTTAGGGCTAAGCGAAGCAAATTGCCAGAAACCTGTAGAAGAAACATCACAAAAAGATGCACGCAAACTCTTACAGCAATAATTATAACAACTCGCATTTATGTATCAGGTTTAGAGTCACTGTGCATTTGTGTCAGTCTGCGTTTGTGCGTATCTCGGTGTATTTATCTCAGTCTGTGTTTGTGTGTGTCACTCTGTGTATTTGTGTCAGTCTGTGTTTGTGTGAGTCTCTCAGTGTATTTGTGTCAGTCTGTGTTTGTGTGAGTCTCTCTGTATATTTGTGTCAGTCTGTGTTTGTGTGTGTCTCTCTGTGTATTTGTGTCAGTTTGTGTTTGTGTGTGTCTCTCTGTGTACTTGTGTCAGTCTGTGTTTGTGTGTGTCTCTCTGTGTATTTGTGTCAGTCTGTGTTTGTGTGTGTCTCTGTGTATTTGTGTCAGTTTGTGTTTGTGTGTGTCTCTGTGTATTTGTGTCAGTTTGTGTTTGTGTGAGTCTCTCTGTGTATTTGTGTCAGTCTGTGTTTGTGTGTGTCTCTGTGTATTTGTGTCAGTCTGTGTTTGTGTGAGTCTCTCTGTGTATTTGTGTCAGTCTGTGTTTGTGTGTGTCTCTCTGTGTATTTGTGTCAGTTTGTGTTTGTGTGGCTCTCTCTGTATATTTGTGTCAGTCTGTGTTTGTGTGAGTCTCTCTGTGTATTTGTGTCAGTCTGTGTTTGTGTGAGTCTCTCTGTATATTTGTGTCAGTCTGTGTCTCTCTGTGTATTTGTGTCAGTCTGTGTTTGTGTGAGTGTCTCTGTGTATTTGTGTCAGTCTGTGTTTGTGTGAGTCTGTGTATTTGTGTGAGTTTGTGTTTGTGTGTGCCTCTCTGTGTATTTGTGTCAGTCTGTGTTTGTGTGAGTCTCTCTCTGTGTATTTGTGTGAATCTGTGTTTGTGTGTGTCTCTCTGTGTATTTGTGTCAGTCTGTGTTTGTGTGAGTCTCTCTGTGTATTTGTGTGAGTTTGTGTTTGTGTGTATCTCTCTGTGTATTTGTGTCAGTCTGTGTTTGTGTGTGTCTCTCTGTGTATTTGTGTCAGTCTGTGTTTGTGTGAGTCTCTCTGTATATTTGTATGAGTCTGTGTTTGTGTGTGTCTCTCTGTGTATTTGTGTCAGTTTGTGTTTGTGTGAGTCTCTCTGTGTATTTGTGTCAGTCTGTGTTTGTGTGTGTCTCTCTGTGTATTTGTGTCAGTCTGTGTTTGTGTGTGTCTCTCTGTGTATTTGTGTCAGTTTGTGTTTGCGTGAGTCTCTCTGTGTATTTGTGTCAGTCTGTGTTTGTGTGAGTCTCTCTGTGTATTTGTGTCAGTTTGTGTTTGTGTGAGTCTCTCTGTATATTTGTGCCAGTCTGTGTTTGTGTGTGTCTCTCTGTGTATTTGTGTCAGTCTGTGTTTGTGTGTGTCTCTCTGTGTATTTGTGTCAGTCTTTGTTTGTGTGTGTCTCTCTGTGTATTTGTGTCGGTCTGTGTTTGTGTGTGTCTCTCTGTGTATTTGTGTCAGTCTCTCTGCGTATTTGTTTCAGTCTGTGTTTGTGTGTGTCTCTCTGTGTATTTGTGTCAGTCTGTGTTTGTGTGAGTCTCTCTGCGTATTTGTTTCAGTCTGTGTTTGTGTGAGTCTCTCTGCGTATTTGTTTCAGTCTGCGTTTGTGTGTGTCTCTCTGTGTATTTGTCTTAGTCTGTGTTTGTGTGTGTCTCTCTGTGTATTTGTGTGAATCTGTGTTTGTGATATTGTGATATTGACCAGACAATCTATTTTTGTGATGTTCGTTGAGGGATAAATAAACACCATATACCGAGGATAACTTCTGTCCTCTTCTTCAAATTTGTGCCTTGGAATCTTTTACTTCCACCTGAAAGGGCTTCGGTTTAGCGCCTTACCTGACTGACAGCATCATGACGGTGCAGCACTCCCTCAGCACTGCGCTGGAGTGTCAGCGCTGAGCTTGGTGCTCAAGTCTCTCAGTGGAACGATGAATTCACAACTTTCTGACTTTCTGAGAGTGCTGCCCACTGCTCAGCAACCTGCATTTATCTAGCAGCTGTAACATCCCTGTGTATTTGTATGGGCACCTGACCTATCAACTCCAGTTATTTGTATTCATCCTGGTTTGTGGGTTCATTGGCAAGGCCAACACTTATTACTTATCCCATATTGCCCTTAACTAAGTGGCTCGCTCGGCCGTTTCTGGGGGCAACGCTGTGGGCCTGGAGTCACATGTGGGCCAGATCGGGTAAGGACGGCAGATTTCCTTCCCTATAGGACATCAGTGAACTAGACGGGTTGTGGCAATAGGGTGAAGTTCCGATTTCCGTGACTTCCTTGTTCATGTTTTTCCCTTACCGACGCTTTGTACTTTGTACATCACATCACACATCGTGTGGGCAACATCTGCTTATCGGCGTTTCCTCTCCCTGAGGAGAAACCTCTGGAAGCTGATCCCTTCCTTTAGCCCTGGCCATGGACCTACAGTTCTCTCTTTTTTTTTTAAAGCGCCTTTAAAACAGGAGTGGGAAACGCTGCCTGGAATAGTTGCAACTGAACGGAGAGGTTAACCTGGAAGTGTCCGAATCTCTTGGTCCAGAGCTGCAATAGCGCGTCTGTTCAATTTCGAAATGCTCACCGAGTTTTGCCTGCCAGTTTCGAGGGGATCCATTATTTTTTTCTTAAAGGGGGAGGGTCACTTTTTAACGTTTTCCTGCATTGCTCAGGGGGCTCCCGCCGTCTGTCGTTACAGGTGCCGCAATTTGCTGCAGGGTAACTGCACAAGGTAACGCTGCCCTCACACCTGCTGGGGGTCCATCCAACTGACTCCCACTGACGATCACATTCATCACTCATGGTTTCGCCATTTGCAAGGTTTCGCGGGACCATAACCCCCCCGTAAACAGTGGGATGTTACTGCAATCAGGTAGTTGCATGGTCACCATTGTTGATGCAAGCTCTTTATTCCAGATTTATTTATTTAATTAAATGCAAACTTCTCCCCAGTGTTGTAGGGTCTGAACTTACGTCTCTGAATCACTAACTTAAGTTAATTATATTAAGATCCATAGGTAAAGAGCTTTGTTTAATTAAGTACTTAAAGCACTTATAAAGAGAGACTGCTGGGATACTGGGTTAGTAGGTTGTAGGTAAACATATAGAATGCTGCATTCTGTTAATAAATCAACTAAGAACAGGATTCATTTACAGGATGTGGGTGTCGCTGGCTGGGCCCAGCATTTATTGCCCATCTCTAATTACCCTTGAGAAGGTGGTGGTGAGCTGCCTTCTTGAGCCGCTGCATTCCATGTGGTGTTGGTACACCCACTGTGCTGCTAGGGAGGGAGTTCCAGGATTTTGATCCAGCGACAGTGAAGGAACGGCCGATATATTTCCAAATCAGGATGGTGAGTGGGCTTGGAGGGGAACTTGCAGGTGGTGGTGTTCCCCATGCGTCTGCTGCCCTTGTCCTTCGAGGTGGTAGTGGTCGTGGGTTTGGAAGGTGCTACCTAAGGAGCCTTGGTAGGTTCCTGCAGTGCATCTTGTAGATGGTACACACACTGCTGCTACTGTTCATCTGTAGTGGAGGGAGTGAATGTTTGTGGGTGTGGTGCCAATCAAATGGGTTGCTTTGTCCTGGATGATGTCCAGCTCCTTGAGTATTAGAGCTGCACTCATCCAGATTGTGTCTAGTTTTATGCTTCATCATCTAACCTGGGGTCCATTTATCATATTAAGTTTAATCTTTGGATTAGTGTCCAGTAACGTTCCCAATGATTCTTTCCTTGCATGAATGATGCACCTTACATCAGTTCCTTGACCAAAAACAGTATTTGTATAAAAAAATTCAAATGGATCATGAATATGCAATAAATAATGGTTAAGCTAATTTTCTATCTCCACTAAAAGCTATTATTAAGATGATGGATTATGAGAAAATGTACATGATAAACCTCCATCTAAAATGTTCTTTTACCAATAATAGCCAGCTATGTCTCGGTAGCACTCTCGTCTCTGGGCCACAATGCTCCAGATTTAAGTACCACTCTTGGCCCTGAGCATAAAAGTCAAGGCAGACACCCCCCAGTGCCGTAGGGAGGGAGTGCTGCACTGTTGTGGGCGCCGTCTTCCGGATGAGATGTAAAACCGTGACCCTATCTGCCCGCTCGGGTGGATGTAAAAGACCCCCTTGGCCACCGCTTTCAGGGAGAGCAGGGGGGCGGTGACCTGGCCAATATTTATCCCTCAATCAACGTCACAACAGCAAAAAAGAAAACAGATTACCCGGTCATTAATCACTTTGTCGTTTGTGGGAGCTTTCTGTGCACAAATTGACTGCCGCATCTCCTACATTCCATGCTTCAAAAAGTGCTTCGTTAGCTGTAAAGGTCTTCGAGAGTCCGGCCGTTGTGAGAAACACCATGTAGAAATGCAAGTCTTTAATTCTTTTCAAAAAGGCTGCCAGTTAACGGTTATTGACTGCCTTGAGATAAGGACTATACTTTCACCTACTTTAAATAAATAAAGTTCCCGGCAATAAAATCACCCACTCCCTGCACTTCAGACACATTAAACATTCATTACATTGAGATTCTCTTTCGAACTTACCACATGTTTCCTCATTGCAGGCTCTGCCTAGGTAAAGGATTAACTTATTAAAGGCCCCGTGTTTAGTGCTTTTCCTGCTATCACAATATTTACACACGATCCAATAAGCAGGCTGGGTGTGTGACCACATTCAACCTCCACATCTCTTGATCTTTGACTCCCTGGTTATAGATCAGAGATCTTTCTGCACATCAGAATTTTTCTCATTTCTATCCACCCCCATCCCGACCCTGCTCTTACCTGAGGGCAGGATATTTTAAATCAGGGATTGGAACCTTTCTTTGATAAACTGGGGGACATGTGAATCATGACAGAGACAGAGAAACAGGAAGTGATAAACAGATAAATAGAAATAAATAGAAACCAAAGTAAGCAGAGATAGACAGGTATAAAGCAATAAGAAGATTAAGACAGATAGATAGATGGATGGGTAGATGGATGGATAGGTAGATTGGCAGATAGATATGATCGATCCATCGATAGACAGATAGATAGATAAATAGGTGGATTGATAGATATGATCGATCGATTGATGCAATCTCGAATATTGCTGAAAAAAAGAGACATGTTGCTGAAGCCTTTCACCTCGCACTCGTCTGGACAAATGCACAAATGCCAAATTTCAAAGGACCACCACAATTTATACTACAGGTGGAAAAGGTGCTGATTAGTTGACAAGTCAACTCTGATTGGCCAAAATGTTACCATGGGGAAGGCAATGGCGAACTATAGCTCCCCAAGCTCCTGGGTATTTCAAACCAAGCACAAGGCTTGAACATGTCCCTTTTGCTTGCAGAGCATGGGTCACTGTGTATGAATGTACGGCACTTCTAGCATGTATAAATGGGCCACATTACAAGCTGGACTGATTATCATAAACGGGTTGTTAGTGTACCCATTAGCACACTCAGGATTGCTCAGCACGTGCTGACCGTTCACAGAATCACATTTATCAGCAGATGTTTTATTTTGGGTTTTGCCAGTGGGGGCTGGTTGAGTACAATCTGTACTCTGCCCGTTCCAGACAACCTTCATTGACTTACTTTTATATTTATCTTTATTTTTATTAATTTATTTATCCCTTTTTATCCTTTTTTCCCCTAACCACCACCCCCTCCTCCCTTGTCCCCCCCTACAGGGCCATCTGTTCTTTTACAGTACGCTGACCCTTGCTCTACCATTAACACATTCTGCTTTCTCACCTTTATGCCACTATGAGCACCACCAGCACCTTCTTTAGTTTTCACCACTCCCATTAACACTCCCTTTTGTCTGGTGTCCATGGCATCTTTGTCAACCTCCCCTTAGCCCCCCACCTATCGCTGACCTTTTATTCTGTTTTACCACTTCCATCGCCACACCCGCTCCCCACCAACCACCCCCCCCCTCACCCACACCACCCCCTCCCCACCAACAGTATAAAATCCATCACATTTCCACTCTTCTTTACCTCTGAATAAGTGGAACTTCAAGAGGACATAGACAAGTCGGTGGACTGGGCAGAGAGGTGGCAGATGAAGTTCAATGTGGAGAAGTGTGAGGTGATTCATTTTGGTAGGAAGAACATGGACAGACAATATAAAATAAGGGGTGGAGTTTTGAAGGGGGTGCAGGAGCAGAAAGACCTTTCCTAGATAATATCATCACCTTTAACGCCTCTTTGTTCCTTTTGTCTGTGACATCTTTTGATTATCTGCTCCTATCGCTGTTTGCTTGTCCCTACAACCAGCCCCCCTCAACTTCTCTCCCCCCCCACCCCCCACCTTAAACCAGCTTATATTTCACCCCTCTCCTAACTTTACTCAGTTCTGTTGAAGGGTCATGTTGGACTCGAAACGTCAACTCTTTTCTTCTCCGCCGATGCTGCCAGACCTGCTGAGTTTTTCCAGGTAATTCTGTTTTTGTTTTGGATTTCCAGCATCCGCAGTAGTTTTTTGTTTTTAGACCTGGGTGTATATGTGCATAGATCATTGAAGGTGGCAGGACAGGTGGAGAGAGCAGTTAATAGTATCCTGGGCTTTATTAATAGGGGCATAGAGTACAAGAGCAGGAAGGTTCTGCTGAATTTATATAAGACCCTCGTTAGACCTCAGCTGGAATATTGTGCACAGTTCTGGGCACCACATTATAGGAAGGATGTGAACACATCGGAGAGAGTGCAGAAGAGATTTACAAGAATGGTTCCAGGGTTGAGAAACTTCAGTTATGAGGATAGATTGGAGAGGTTGGGAATGTTCTCCTTGGAGAGAAGGAGATTTGATAGAGGTGTTCAAAATCATGAGGGGTCTGGACACAGTAGATGGGGAAAAGCTGTTCCCGCTTGTAAAAAGAACGAGAGGGGCACAGATTTAAAGTGATTTTCAAAAGAAGCAAGTGTGACGTGAGAAAAAGCTTTTTCACACAGCGAGTGGGTTCGGGTTTGGAATGCGCTGCCTGGGAGTGTGGTGGAGGCAGGTTCAATCGAGGCATTCAAGAGGGCATTAGATGATTATTTGAATAGAAACAATGTGCAGGGGTCCGGGGAAAAGGCAGGGCAATGGCACTAGGTCACAATGCTCATTTGGAGACCCCGGTGTAGACACGATGGGCAGAATGGCCTCCTTCTGTGCTGTTAAGATTCTGTGAATCTGTGAAGAAGAGTCAGACGGACCTGAAACATTAACTGTGTGGTTCTCTAAAGACGAAAGCTACAGGAAGTTACACTGAACCTTTATGAAGCTCGGGTTAAGTCACAGCTAGAGCATTGCATCCAGTTCTGGTCACCACACTTTAGGAAGAATGTGGAGACCCTTGAGGGTGTACCGAGGAGATTGACACCCAAACGGTTCGAGGGGTGGGGGGTGGTTTTAGCTACACGGTTAGTCGGGGGGGGGAAGCTGGGGTTGATCTCCTCGGAGCAAAGATCGCGGGGGATATTGGATGGAGGGGTGCAAATTTATACCAGGTAGACAGAGAAAAGCCGTTCTCAGTCGCTGATGGTGCACAGGGGACACAGGTTTAAGATTTCAAACAAGAGATGCCGGGGATGGCGGGGGGTAGAAATGTGAGGAAGAACTCTTTTTACGCAGCGATGAGCTGGAACTCGCTGCCTCCAAGGGAGGGTGGAAGGAGAGATGAGGAACAATTCAAAAAGGAAGTTGGATGGGCACTCGAGGGAAGGAGCTGGGGGAAACTCTCTCACTCACCGTCAGACACGTTGGAAGGATTGACAGGCTAATAATCAACCTGATGGTCACATCTCCTGTGGACAGGCTTGAACCTAGAGCTTCTGGCCTAGAGGGAGGGCCACGATCACTGTGCCACAACAATGGGACAGACTGGATTGCTCCACAGAGAGCTGGCAGGGACCAGATGGGCCGAATGGCCTCGTTCTTGCCGTAATGTTCCTGTGACACTGTAAACGGTGCTGAGGATGTTGCGTGGAGTTCCAGATCCACGCTAAGCTCTCCAATTGCATAAATTAACCCCGTGTTGGCTTTGCCCTGAAGCTTAGGGGAGAGTTGCGATCCACCCAATAAAACGGCCGACGCCAAATCGGTTTTCCTTCCGAGAATGAAGTTCCAGTCAGAAATGAAAGACTCAGCGCTTGTCAGGGTCAACCCTGCTTGGCACGTTTAGGTTTTGACATTTCAGTGACGGTTAAAGGTTTCTATCAGTTCAGGAAATAGTTCAGGTTGAACGCTTTGCCTGTGCTTAACGAGGAGATAGATCAGAGATGAGGAAGAACGTGTAACTAGGATATGAAGAAAGGTGACATCATCAACAACAACAACTTATATTTATATAGTGCCATCAACCTGGTGAAACGTCTAAAAGGTGCTTCACAGCTGCGTTATAAAAGAGACTATGACGCTGTGTCGCGTAAGGGGACATGAGGTCAGGTGACCAAACGCTTAGTCAAAGTGCACAGGAACATAAGAAATAGGAACAGGAGTAGACTATTCGGCCCCTCAAGCCTGCTGTACTGTCCTAAAACCTCCCCTGAACCGCCTCCAATGCATTCACATCCTTCCTTAATGAAGGAGGTCAAAACTGCACACAGTATTCGAGATGCGGTCTCACCAATGCCCTGTATAACTGCAGCATAACATCCTTACTTTTATGTTCAATCCCTCTCGTAATAAAGGATAGAATTCCATTAGCCTTCTTAATTACTCGCTGTACCTGCACACTAACTTGTTGTGACCCATGTACTAGAACACCTTATTTAAGGAAGGATGTAAATGCATTGGAGACGGTTCAGAGGAGGTTTACGAGATTGATACCTGGAATGAGTGGGTTGTCTTATGAGGAAAGGGTTGGACAGACTGGGCTTGTTTCCACTGGAGTTTAGAAGAGTGAGGGGGGACTTGATTGAAGTTTACAAGATCCTGAACGGCCTTTGACAAGGTGGACGTGGAAAGGATGTTTCCTCTTGTGGGTGAGTCCAGAACTAGGGGGGCACTGGTTTAAAATTAGGGGTCACCCTTTTAGGACAGAGATGAGGAGAAATATTTTTCTCTCAGAGGGTCGTGCGACTTTGGAACTCTCTGCCTCAGAAGGTGGTGGGGGTGGGGTCACTGGATATTTTTAAGGCGGAGGTAGATAGATTCTTGTTAGGCAAGGGGATCGAAGGTTATCGGGGGTAAGTGGGAATGTGAGAATCGAAACACAAACAGATCAGTCTTGATCTTAATAGGTTTTAAGGAGGAGAGAGAGACTGAGAGGTTTTAAGGAGGGAATTTCAGAGGTTTGGACCCAGGCAACTGAAGGCAAGGTGCAGCTGGTATGACTGGGAAGCCAGAATTAGATGAGTGCAGGGATCTTGGAGGGTAGTGGGGCATGGAGGCGATTACAGAGATAGGGAGGGGCTGTGGGGCATGGAGGCGATTACAGAGATAGGGAGGGGCTGTGGGGCATGGAGGCGATTACAGAGATAGGGAGGGGCTGTGGGGCATGGAGGGGATTACAGAGATAGGGAGGCGCTATGGGGCATGGAGGGGATTACAGAGAAAGGGAGGGGTTGTGGGACATGGAGGGGATTACAGAGATAGGGAGGGGCTGTGGGGCATGGAGGAGGTTAGAGAGATAGGGAAGGGCTGTGGGGCATGGGGGGGATTACAGAGATAGGGAGGGTTGTGGGGCATGGAGGGGATTACAGAGATAGGGAGGGGCTGTGGAGCATGGAGGGGATTACAGAGATAGGGAGGGGCTGTGGGGCATGGAGGGGGTTAGAGAGATAGGGAGGGGCTGTGGGGCATGGAGGGGGTTAGAAAGATAGGGAGGGGCTGTGGGGCATGGAGGGGATTACAGAGATAGGGAGGGGCTTTTGGGCATGTAGGGGATTACAGAGATAGGGAGGGGCTGTGGGGCATGGAGGGGATTACAGAGATAGGGAGGGGCTGTGGGGCATGGAGGGGGTTAGAGAGATAGGGAGGGGCTGTGGGGCATGGAGGGGATTAGAGAGATGGTCATGTGGTGCCTCAAAAGCTCTCCGTGATAAAGTTCCTCTGTTTCTTGTTGAAACCTGTCCGCTCCCGTCCAGTCAGTCCATTTGGCGCCGAGGGTGAAATAGCTCCGAGGCTGTGCCTCACCCTGTTACCCGCGGGCACATCGCATCTGAAGTGGAAGAAAAGCACCCTCGCCAGTCACGCCACTCTCCGGCACAATCAATCCTCACGGATGCGGCTGTGGGAAGGCCGGAGCCGGTCTGTCCGGCGCCTTGGGTTATATTTCCTAACGAACAGAATAACCGCAGAGTGTGCGCGGCAGTGAGACGTACAACTTCACTCCCAACCTGACGGCCCCGAGCGCGCCCGGTCCTGAGTCCGGAAACCAGTCGGCGCCCCTCGTGGACACGGCACTTCCAGCCGGAGCCAAATGGGTAATAATGCCGCGTTTCAAAGTTAATTCCAGAGTTAGGGCCCTGGGCGAGTCCCCTGAGCAGCGAAGCTGAAGCAGTTGACAGAACAATGCGGACTCCGGGGACGGGCTAAAGGATATAAGCCGCGGAAGCGGTTAGCGGGCGGAGTTAAGGTCGGCGCCATTCGGCGCTGTTCACTCGGAGAGGTCGACGTCGGCCCTGGGAACCTCCCTCGCCGCGGGAAGCGCCGCCAGAGACTCGCAGTGTTCTGTAGCACGTACAAATTGGCGCCTGTACTAAAAATGACCATAGACCCTGAAGCTGCCAACACCGATATCTATTCCCTATACAACATCACCACTGTAAAAACCGAACCCATCACTGTCACAACCCAAGTTCACAAGAAGCCACGAATAATGGAGGTGGAGATGGGACCCTCAGCCACAGTGGTGGGAGAGCACGCTTTCAAATATCTTAATGAAGGCAGACAGCCAATAAATAAGCCTGGGGCAGGCGGCCGCTGAGTTAAAGACGCACGCTGGAGAATCACTTCCGGTAAAGGGCATCGCCACAGTGCCTGTGCCTTACAGGCAACTACCAGCCCCGCTGCCTGTGATAATGGTGAAAGGAGAAGGACCCCAGTCTGTGAGGGCGAGACTGGTCACAGGAGATCAACCTTGACTGGTCTGAGATATTTCACCTTGTTGCAGGGTGGGCTGAGTTGTGCTATTAGTGATAGAGTTGCTCCGCAGACACTCCTTGGGTGGAATCATTAGGTTTGTTTACCATAAGACCATAAGACATAGGAGCAGAAATTAGGCCATTCGGCCCATCGAGTCTGCTCCGCCATTCAATCATGGCTTAAATGTTTCTCAACCTCATTCTCCCGCCTTCTCCCCGTAACCTTTGGTCCCCTTACCAATCAAGAACCTGTCTATCTCGGTCTTAAATACACTCAATGACCTGGCCTCCACAGCCTTCTGTGGCAATGAATTTAATATACTCAGCAAAAAATACCTGTGTGCTTTCAACTCCACCGCTATCTCTACACTGACTGCTGGGGAAGCCCGCACTACTCTCCAATTGGTTACTACAGATCATGTGATCTTGCCTAACGTGCATTATTCTAAAAGGTACATTACACGCTAAATAAAACCATAATAACTACATCCTTGAAAACAGGAGGAGTTCCTGAACCGCTAAGGAAGTATGACAATATATTTCGGGATGAATTAGGGAAGTTAAAAGGCTTGCAATCAAAAATACATGTGGATTCTCAGGCGACACTCCATTTCTTTAAGGACAGATCTGTGCCTTATACGTTGAAGGAGAAGGTGGATGCAGAACTGTGCCGGTTAGAAAAGCCGGGCATCATCCAACCTGCCCAATTCTCAGAATGGGCAGTGCCCATAGTCCCAGTGGTTAAGCCCGACCAAACCAAACGCATTTGCGGGGGACCATAAATTGACTGTAAATAAGGCATCAAAACTAGGCAAGTACCCCATTCCAAGGATAGCCGACTTATATGCAAAGCTAGCTGGAGGCAAGTCCTCTACAAAATTGGATATGAGCCAGGCCTACCAACAATTAGGACTGGATAGCACATCGAGAGAATACGTGACTATTGACGCACACAAGGGTCTTTACCAGGACACTCGCCTACCCTTTGGAGTATCACCTGCATGCACTATCTTCCAGAGAACAATGGAGAGTCTTTTGCAAGGGCTCCCAGGAGCGGTAGTATACCTAGATGTTGTTCTGATCACAGGGTCATCCGAGACCGAACATTTGGCCAACCTAGAGGAGGTGCCAAGAAGGTTCATGGACGCTGGTGTACGGTTAAAGAAGGAAACATGCACATTTCAAGCACCAGAAGTTACTGACATGGGTCACAGGGTCTGGGTTTGCATCCAGTAGAAGAGAAAGTGCGGGCAATAAAAGATGCACCCTCACCATCCAATGTAACCGAACTCAAGTCCCTCCTGGGTATGGTCAACCACTGTAGCCGCTTCTTGACTAACTTATCAACTGTGTTGGCACCTTTACACTTGTTGTTAAAAATGAATCACCATTGGTCATGGAATTTGCAACAGGAAGAAGCCTTTGTGAAAGCAAAGAAACTGTTACATTCTTAGTGTTTACTGGTAACTACAACTCACCGGTTGAATTGGTATTGACGTGTGATGCGTCTCCTTATGGAGTAGGAGCTGTGTTATCACATAGAATGGAACATGGATCGGAAAGGCCCATTGGCTACGTCTCGAGAAGAGCTGGAGAAGGTTTATTCCCAGCTAAAAAAGGAAGGTGGCATTCGGAGTGAGGAAATTCCACCAGTGGATTGACATTTCACCAAAGGTCGGACCGTAAGCCATGAATGGGTTTATTCAGTGAGGGTGAGGCCATTCCACCATTAGCATCAGCAAGAATACAACACTGGGTTCTGATATTATCCGTGTTACAAGTGTACTTTTATTTATACAGCGCCCTGGCTTACATATTGCAAATACAGATGCACTCAGTCACCTCCCGGCACCTGGTAGCATTGCACATGCTCCTGTTCCACAAGGAGTTGTGAAATTGGATGAACAGGGACCCATTATTGTCAAAAGTCAGAGACGTTTTTTTTGCAAGGATGGTCAAATTCGCCTGTATCTGAAGATCTGAGACCACACACAGCTAAGCTGCCGAGATGGAGTTTTGTTGTGGGGATCAAGAGTTGTCAAACCATCACAAGGTAGAGAACCGTCTTGACAGAGCTTCACTGTGCGCATCCAGGCATATCGAAGGGGAAGGTGGTTTCGTGAAGCTACGCCTGGTGACCAGGCATTGACAGTGATGTTGAAAGCACGGCCAAGCAATGCCTCCATTGTCAGCAGCGACAGGAGTTGCCTGTTTCAGCTCCACCGCATCCGTAGGAGTGGACCTGATCGACCCTGGGTTAGACTACATATCGGCGATGTCGGACCATTCTTAAGTACCACGTTCTTGTTCATTGTAGATGCACATTCTAAACGGACGGATGCATACGCAGTCAAATTGCCGACATTGGGTGCAGAAGCTGCGTCACTGCTCTAGTGTACATGGCCTACTGGAAATCATCGTTTCTGATCGCGGTACAGCCTTTATCAGCACCGAGTTTCAGAGGTTCATGAATCTGAATGGGATCAGACATATTAAAACAGCCCCTTACCATCCCTCATCGAATGGTCCGGCTGAGAGACCTGTACAAGCTTTCAAGTCTGGCATGAGGGGGTCATCAGAAGGTACTCTAGAGCCTTGACTTTCCCACCTTCTCCTCAGTTATCATACAACACCACCTTCGACTACAAGTTCAACACCGCCTGAATTGTTGATGAAGTGCTGCCTGTGCACACAGTTGAGTCTGGTGTTTCCAAGTTTAGAGGGCAAGGTAGGGTAGAATCAGATTAATCGAAAATTGAGCCACGGTATACACAGCAAAGCTCGTACACTCAGCGTAGGCCACACGGTATTCATGTGAGATTTCGGAAGTGGGCCTTGTTGGGTCCCTGGAACCATTGCCTCGGAGACTGGTCCATTATCTTTCCAAGTACGAGTGGGAGATAGAATCGGTCGATAGCACATAGATCATATTCATGCTAGAGAGACATTCCAAACAACCAACGTGTGGTTAACATTGAACCACCTATTGCTTAGGTGACAGACCGACCTAGAATAGACACGCCCCATGTCTCTGTAGAGTTGCCAGACCCAGAACTGCCACTTTCTAATGTTGGTCCCAGATCCCGTCAATCCTGTTGAGGAACCTCAAGTGGTGGAGTTATGCTGCTCTAACCGTATTAAGGAGAGCGCATCAGAGACTTGATCTTTAAACACCCGAAGTTATACATATATATATATATGTATAATGTTGTTGGATATTCAAATGTTTCGCGGTAAATAGAAATTGTAAAAAAAAAAAGGGAGAGGAAATGTGGCAACTGAAGGGTAGCCTCTCCTGCTGGTCTATCGGGGGGGGTCACGTGATGTTCTGGGAGGTGCCGACCAATGAGGCCTTAGTGGGGGCAATCCGGGGGGGGACGGTGGGGCTTCCTGACGAGAGTCCTGAGCGAGCATGCCGCACTTCAAAAGCTCCCTGTGATAAAGTTTATCCGTTTCTTGTTGAAACCTGTCCTCCGCTCCGACCAGTCATTACAGAGACAAGGGTAAAAGGTAGGTTAAGTTTCTAAGGACCGCTCTGAGAGCGTTTCATTCCACTTGCACCGTTGACCGCTGTGGAGCCTAAAAGCTTCCGTTGCATATTTGTTAACACGCTTTCTCGGGGCGTGGGAGTCGCCGGCAAGGCTGGCGTTTATCGGCCATCCTTTTGCGGCTGGCGGTGGTGAGCTACCTCCCTGGCGCCACCAGATCCACATCTCATTCTAAATAAATAACAAAAAAAAAATCAGCTGTCCGCTTGCTCGGGGTGAAATGAAGTGGGGGGGAAACAGGAAATATCAGCGCCCCCCCCACCAATGTCGGACGAAAATGAGCCTGTTGGGCCGGGATTTTCCAGCCCCTGTCGTGGCGCGGCCCGACTCTCCGTGGGAGGTTCGGTGGCCCAGCCAGAAGCCCGCTGGCCACAAGTCGCTGCCCCTTGCTCTTCATCGCAGCCCTTTGCTTTGCCGCCGGCCAGCCGAGACTTAACTGTGCCAGTGGCTTAGCGCCATTAGCAAACCTATGTCGTACGCGTCGAAATCATTCGTAGACGCGCTTCTCCGCCAGAGCACGTGTCCTCACCGCAACAAGTGGCAAGCTGCACCATTCAGGCTGGGCGAGCGCAGCGATTGAAGCACGTGTTTCCCTTAAGCTCAGGGTCCTGGGTTCCAGCCCCAGGTTCAGTGAGTGCCCCCCCCACACCACCTCTTTAAACCTGTCGTCCTTTCAAGGGATGACCCGAGTTCTGAACTTCCCTGACGTTCAACTTGAGGTGCACCACATTTCTGCTCCCGTGACGTTCTTAAAGCGCGATTGGTAAAATGGGAGGTGCCCGCCGCCTCAAAGTGTGCCGAGGGCAAAATAAATGATCCAGCCGGCCGCTCTCCCTCACCGGCAATCCCGTTCATTCTGCAAACCGAGGTGATTTGGTAAATAAAACGGATTCAGACAATCATCTGTCGTCCAGGCTGGATTCATATGAGTAATAATTTAACAAAGTGACTTTCGCTCCATGAAGAACTTCTGTAAAAGTTTGGATAAAACTCCAGCACAGTTCTTTAGCGACCCCTGGCGGGCGAGTGATTGGGGTTCACCCGCAGGCTAAAAGACAATTGTTTCAATGATCGGGACTGAAACTCTAACCGTGTGTTGGGGGGAATGAAAGCGGTGCTCACTGAGGAAGAGCGGTTATAGTCGGAGGATTTATTCTGTGGTTTTCACGTCCCTCACAGCTGGCTTTACACCTGGTAGTTTAAGAGACGGTGTTAAAATGTTGTTTTGCCGGTGAGAGTGGGAATGTGACACAAGTTCAGTGAAATGGAAAGAGGAATTCAGAGCTGGGGTTTGCCTGTGAAACAAAGAGAAATATTCAGAGAAAAAAGGAACAGCAAAGGATAGCAACCTCAATCCCAGGAATTTCAATACTGTAGTGGTTATCACATTCACCTCATATATATATATATATAGAAGGTCCCTGGTTCGAACTTCAGCAGGCTAGTTGTGTGACAATGTTGTGTTTAACTTTCAAGTGACCATTTAATATTGTGCCACAATTTTGCTGTCATGATAAACCAACCCTTCAATCCAGGTTCCTGAAATGCAACGTGTAAAATGAGATTGGAGCGAGAGTTCACCACTACCACAAACCACTAGGTAACTTCCCAGAACAGGGATGGACGGACGCGGTGCAGGTTTCAGTTCAACCCGAGGAGAGACTCGGCAGCTGGAGCGGACCTGGCCGGGATTGGGAACCGCGGGAAGAAGCCAGGTTGCCAGCTCGGGCGCCAATTCAGTCCGCCGCAAAGTAATAATACTAATTACTCCCTATAACCAGCCCCCACCCCCACCACCACCGGCCTGCCTCAAATACTATACAATTGTGTGATGTTTATAATCTACGTTCCATACCAGGTAGACAAGCCTGAAGGCAAAGTGCTTCAGGAGAGGCGGCGAGGCTGCAGAAAGACTTGGACAAAAGCAAAAGACTGCAGGCGCTGGAAATCTGGAACAAGAGCCCACCACGATGGAAGAGCCCAGCTGGTTTATTTTTTTGCTTTCATTCGTTTGTGGGATGTGGGCGTCGCTGGCTAGGCCGCCCATCCCTCATCGCCCCCTTGTTCAGAGGGCATTTGAGAGCCAACCGCACCGTTGCCGTGGGACTGGAGTCACATGGAGGGCCAGGCCCCTTAAAGGGGCATTAGCGAACCAGGTGGGGTTTCGGAGCCCCGAGGAAGGGTCGTACGGACTCGAAACGTTAACTCTTTGTTTCTCTCTCTCTCTCTCCACAGATGCTGCCAGACCTGCCGAGATCTTTCCAGCGGTTTCTGTTGCTGTAGAAAGACCTGTCGTTTATTTATTTCCCCCGCAGCGTTGCCGGCTAGTCTAGTCTAGTCTAGACAGGTTACCGTGACACTAGCTTAGTGCCCTTAGCAAACCCGTTGATAACCTTCTGCTGCTCCTTCTTGCCCAGCGTTTACAGATATATCTGTGCCGGGGACAGATCAAAGAATCTCACCCGCAATAAGTGTTAACGCCAGCCTGCCTTTCCAATGCCTGGTTAGCTCAGCTGATAGAGCCTGAGGCCTTCAGTTGCCGGGTTGTGGGCTGGAGCCCCCAGATTGGTTAAATGCTTCGCTTTCTGAAGCACCTCCTCTTCTCAGCCAGCAACTCAATTTCCCCGTCGTTTAACAAAACCTGCGCCACGTTCCCGCTCTCGGAGGGAATGTCCTGCTTTGTGTGTGTGTGTGTGTGTGTGTGTGTGGTGAAGGGCCGCTCTTCTCTCGCTTTGCACCTCGCGTTTTAGGAATTCGCCCGGACTGTAAAATCAGCGCCAGGTTTTCAAATCGAGTCCCAGTGAGAATCGGTGACACTGACACCAGCGACGTCGGAATCCCCCCCCCCACCCCTTTTTAAAACACTGCAAGGCCGATTCGGGCAAGTTTGTCCGCCTATCCCTTCTGGGGGGGTGGTTGAAGTGTTGGTTGTCACGGCAGCAAAAAATGTGCTGGGACTTTGAACGGGTTACTCGAGGTAGAAAGATAAAGCTGTCACAGGATGTCTCCTGCCCAGGATCAAACTGGGGACCTTTCACACAACGAGGTAAAACAGAATAGTCACTTCACTGGGGGTAGTCCACGTACGCAATCGCATTCAACTCCTGCCTGTGGTTAAATGTGAAAGGATATAGTTTCAGCCCTGGCTTATTGGCTCTCTCTCTCTCTCTCTCTCTCTCTCTCTCCGTGCAGTATTGTCCATACTCCAATACCGAGAGTGTCTTCCACTTTACAGCCCTAACTGTAACCCTTAGCAAATTGATATCTCTCCTTCGCTGGTCACTCATCCAAACCATTGACAAATAGAATAAAAGTAAAATACTGCGGACGCTGGGAAATCTGAAACAAAAACAAAAATAGCTGGAGAAACGCAGCAGGTCTGACAGCGTCTGCGGAGAGGAACACAGTTAACGTTTCGAGTCCGTATGACCCTTCAACAGAACTAAGGAAATGGAGAAATGGGGTGAAATATAAGCTGGTAGAAGGGGATGGGACAGGAGAGCTGGATAGAGGGCCAGTGATAGATGGAGGCAAAGAAGAGATGTCATAGACAAAAAGATAAAGGGGTGTTGACGGTGGTGATATTATCTAAAGGATGTGCTAATGGGGACATTAAGGGTAGAAAGCAGGACGAGCTAGGGAAGTGCAAGTGAAATGCTGCTTCACTTGATAGGAGTGTTTGGGCCCTTGTACAATGAGGAGGGGGGAAGTAAAGGGGCAGGTGTTGCACCTTCTGCGGTTGCATGGGAAGATGCCGTGGGAGGTTGAGGTGTACGGGTGATGGAGGAGTGAACCAGGGTGTCCCGGAGGGAACGATCCCTGCGGAATGCCGCCGGGGGGATTAAGGGAAGATGTGTTTGGTGGTGGCATCATGCTGGAGTTGGCGGAAATGGCGGAGGATGATCCTTTGAACGCTGAGGCTGGTGGGGTGATAAGTGAGGACAAGGGGGACCCTATCATGATTCTGGGCGGGGAGAGGAAGGTGTGAGGGCGGATGCGTAGGAGGTTGGCAGGACACAGTTGAGGGCCCTGTCAACCACCGTGGGTGGAAAACCTCGGAAGAAGGAGGACATGTCAGAAGCACTGTTTTTGAAAGTGGCATCATCAGAACAGATGCATCGGAGGCGAAGGAACTGAGAGAATGGGATGGAGTCCTTACAGGAAGCGGGGTGTGAGGAGCTGTAGTCGAGGTAGCTGTGGGAGTCGGTAGGCTTGTAATGGATGTTGGTGGACAGTCTATCACCAGAAATTGAGACAGAGAGGTCAAGGAAGGGAAGGGAAGTGTCAGAGATGGACCATGTGAAAATGATGGAGGGGTGGAGATTGGAAGCAAAATTAATAAATTTTTCCAGATCCAGACGAGAGCATGAAGCAGCACCGAAGTAATCATCGATGTACCGGAGAAAGAGTTGTGGGAGGGGGCCGGAGTAGGACTGGAACAAGGAATGTTCCACATACCCCATAAAGAGACAGACATAACTGGGGCCCATGCGGGTACCCATAGCCACACTTTTTATTTGGAGGAAGTGAGAGGAGTTTAACGAGAAATTGTTCAGTGAGAGAATAAGTTCAGCCAGACGGAGGAGAGTAGTGGTGGATGGGGATTGTTTGGGCCTCTGTTCAAGGAAGAAGTGGAGAGCCCATCCCAGTGGGGGATGGAGGTGTAGAGGGATTGGACGTCCGTGGTGAAGAGGAGGCGGTTAGGGCCAGGGAAATGGAAATTGTTGTTGTGATGTAGGGTGTGAGAGGAATCGCGGATGTAGGTGGGAAGAGACTGGACAAGGGGAGAGAGAATGGAGTCAAGATAGCAAGAAATTAGTTCAAGAAATCAGCTACCTCGACTACAGCTCCTCACACCCCGCTTCCTGTAAGGACTCCATCCCATTCTCTCAGTTCCTTCGCCTCCGTCGCATCTGTTCTGATGATGCCACTTTCCAAAACAGTTCCTCTGACATGTCCTCCTTCTTCCTTAACCGAGGTTTTCCACCCACGGTGATTGACAGGGCCCTCAACCGTGTCTGGCCCATCTCCCGCGCTTCTGCCCTCACACTTTCCTCTCCCTCCCAGAACCATGATAGGGTCCCCCTTGTCCTCACTTATCACCCCACCAGCCTCTGCATTCAAAGGATCATCCTCCGCCAACTCCAGCATGATGCCACCAACAAACACATCTTCCCTTCACCTCCCCCGGCGGCATTCCGCAGGGATCGTTCCCTCCGGGACACCCTGGTCCACTCCTCCGTCATGCCCTACACCTCAACCCCCTTCCCATGGCACCTTCCCATGCAACCGCAGAAGGTGCAACACCTGCCCCTTTACTTCCCCTCTCCTCACCGTCCAAGGGCCCAAACACTCCTTTCAAGTGAAGCACTATTTCACTTGCACTTCCCTCAATTTAGTCTACTGCATTCACTGCTCCCAAAGTGGTTTCCTCTACATTGGAGAGACCAGACGCAGACTGGGTGACCGCTTTGCGAACACCTTCGGTCTGTCCGCAAGCATGACCCAGACCTCCCTGCCGCTTGCCATTTCAACACTCCACCCTGCTCTCATGTCCACATGTCCGTCCTTGGCTTGCTGCATTGTTCCAGTGAAGCTCAACGCAAACTGGAGGAACAGCACCTCATCTTCCGACTAGGCACTTTACAGCCTTCCGGACTGAATATTGAGTTCAACAATTTTAGATCTTGAACTCTCTCCTCCATCCCCACCCCCTTTCCAATCCCCCTTTTTCCAATAATTTATAATTTTCTAAAAATATATCTTTCTTTTCCCACCTATGTTAAAATTTATTTCGATTTATTGTTTTATCTCCACCTTTTAGCCCATTTCGATCCCTACCCCCCACCCCACCCCCACTAGGGCCATCTGCCACTAGCTTGCTACCCTTAATGTCCCCATTAGCACATTCCTTAGATAATATCACCACCGTCAACACCTCTTTGTCCTTGTGTCTATGACATCTCTTCTTTGCCTCCACCTACCATTGGCCCCCAAATGCTGCTCTACCTATCCCACCCCCCCTCTACCAGCTTATATTTCACCCCATTTGTCCATGTCCTTAGTTCTGATGAAGTGTCATACGGGCTCAAAACGTCAACTGTATTCCTCTCGGCAGACGCTGTGTGACGTATTGACAGATAGAAGCCTGGTGACAAACCAATGTCACTGCTATAAGTGATAAGGACAAGAATTTCTTTCAGACCCAGCTAGCTCAGTTGGTAGAGCGTGAGACTCTTAATCTCAAGGTCGTGGGTTCGAGTCCCATGTTGGGCGAATAATTTTTTTTAAACACCTATCCACCATTCTACAGATCCAGCCCCGCCTCTGAATTTCCCTGATATTTAATTAAACTTGCCCCACATTCCTGCTGTCAACGTTTTAAACAACACTCTTAAAATACGATCTGAAAAATCACATGTGGCTACCGCCTCAACACGTCCAAAGCGCAAAATAAATCCTTCAACTTTTCACTCTCCCTCACCAGCAACTGCTTTCATTCTGCAAAAGAAGGTTATCCAGAAACGAAACTGATTGAAATGATCATCTATTGTCCAGACTGGATTCATATGAGTTATAATTCAATAAAATTACTTTCGCTTCATGAGAAACTTCTATAAAAGTTTGGATAAAACTCCAGTACAGTTCTTTAGCGACCCCTGGCGGGCGAGTGATTGGGGTTGACCCACAGGCTAAAAGACAATTGTTTCAATGATCGGGACTGAAACTCTAACCGTGTGTTGGGGGGAATGAAAGCGGTTCTCACTGAGGAAGAGCGCTTATAGTCAGAGGATTTATTTTGTGGTTTTCACGTCCCTCACAGCTGGCTTTACACCTGGTAGTTTAAGAGACGGTGTTAAAATGTTGTTTTGCCGGTGAGAGTGGGAATGTGGGACAAGTTCAGTGAAATGGAAAGAGGAATTCAGAGCTGGGGTTTGCCTGTGAAACAAAGAGAAATATTCAGAGAAAAAAGGAGCAGCAAAGGATAACAACCTCAATCCCAGGAATTTCAATACTGTAGTGGTTATCACATTCACCTCATATAGATATATATAGAAGGTCCCTGGTTCGAACTTCAGCAGGCTAGTTGTGTGACAATGTTGTCTTTAACTTTCAAGCGACCATTTAATATTGTGCCACAATTTTGCTGTCATGATAAACCAACCCTTCAATCCAGGTTCCTGAAATGCAACGTGTAAAATGAGATTGGAGCGAGAGTTCACCACTACCACAAACCACTAGGTAACTTCCCAGAACAGGGATGGACGGACGCGGTGCAGGTTTCAGTTCAACCCGAGGAGAGACTCGGCAGCTGGAGCGGACCTGGCCGGGATTGGGAACCGCGGGAAGAAGCCAGGTTGCCAGCTCGGGCGCCAATTCAGTCCGCCGCAAAGTAATAATACTAATTACTCCCTATAACCAGCCGCCCCCCCACCGGCCTGCCTCAAATACTATACAATTGTGTGATGTTTATAATCTACGTTCCATACCAGGTAGACAAGCCTGAAGGCAAAGTGCTTCAGGAGAGGCGGCGAGGCTGCAGAAAGACTTGGACAAAAGCAAAATACTGCAGGCGCTGGAAATCTGGAACAAGAGCCCACCATGATGGAAGAGCCCAGCTGGTTTATTTTTTTGCTTTCATTCGTTTGTGGGATGTGGGCGTCGCTGGCTAGGCCGCCCATCCCTCATCGCCCCCTTGTTCAGAGGGCATTTGAGAGCCAACCGCACCGTTGCCGTGGGTCTGGAGTCACATGGAGGGCCAGGCCCCTTAAAGGGGCATTAGCGAACCAGGTGGGGTTTCGGAGCCCCGAGGAAGGGTCGTACGGACTCGAAACGTTAACTCTTTGTTTCTCTCTCTCTCTCTCTCCACAGATGCTGCCAGACCCGCCGAGATCTTTCCAGCGGTTTCTGTTGCTGTAGAAAGACCTGTCGTTTATTTATTTCCCCCGCAGCGTTGCCGGCTAGTCTAGTCTAGTCTAGACAGGTTACCGTGACACTAGCTTAGTGCCCTTAGCAAACCCGTTGATAACTTTCTGCTGCTCCTTCTTGCCCAGCGTTTACAGATATATCTGTGCCGGGGACAGATCAAAGAATCTCACCCGCAATAAGTGTTAACGCCAGCCTGCCTTTCCAATGCCTGGTTAGCTCAGCTGATAGAGCCTGAGGCCTTCAGCTGCCGGGTTGTGGGCTGGAGCCCCCAGGTTGGTTAAATGCTTCCCTTTCTGAAGCACCTCCTCTTCTCAGCCAGCAACTCAATTTCCCCGTCGTTTAACAAAACCTGCGCCACGTTCCCGCTCTCGGAGGGAATGTCCTGCTTTGTGTGTGTGTGTGTGTGTGTGGTGAAGGGCCGCTCTTCTCTCGCTTTGCACCTCGCGTTTTAGGAATTCGCCCGGACTGTAAAATCAGCGCCAGGTTTTCAAATCGAGTCCCAGTGAGAATCGGTGACACTGGCACCAGCGACGTCGGAATCCCTCCCCCCACCCCTTTTTAAAACACTGCAAGGCCGATTCGGGCAAGTTTGTCCGCCTATCCCTTCTGGGGGGGTGGTTGAAGTGTTGGTTGTCACGGCAGCAAAAAATGTGCTGGGACTTTGAACGGGTTACTCGAGGTAGAAAGATAAAGCTGTCACAGGATGTCTCCTGCCCAGGATCAAACTGGGGACCTTTCACACAACGAGGTAAAAGAGAATAGTCACTTCACTGGGGGTAGTCCACGTACGCAATCGCATTCAACTCCTGCCTGTGGTTAAATGTGAAAGGATATAGTTTCAGCCCTGGCTTATTGGCTCTCTATCTCTCTCTCTCTCTCTCTCCGTGCAGTATTGTCCATACTCCGATACCGAGAGTGTCTTCCCCTTTACAGCCCTAACTGTAACCCTTAGCAAATTGATATCTCTCCTTCGCTGGTCACTCATCCAAACCATTGACAAATAGAATAAAAGTAAAATACTGCGGACGCTGGGAAATCTGAAACAAAAACAAAAATAGCTGGAAAAACGCAGCAGGTCTGACAGCGTCTGCGGAGAGGAACACAGTTAACGTTTCGAGTCCGTATGACCCTTCAACAGAACTAAGGAAATGGAGAAATGGGGTGAAATATAAGCTGGTAGAAGGGGATGGGACAGGAGAGCTGGATAGAGGGCCAGTGATAGATGGAGGCAAAGAAGAGATGTCATAGACAAAAAGATAAAGGGGTGTTGACGGTGGTGATATTATCTAAAGGATGTGCTAATGGGGACATTAAGGGTAGAAAGCAGGACGAGCTAGGGAAGTGCAAGTGAAATGCTGCTTCACTTGATAGGAGTGTTTGGGCCCTTGTACAATGAGGAGGGGGGAAGTAAAGGGGCAGGTGTTGCACCTTCTGCGGTTGCATGGGAAGATGCCGTGGGAGGTTGAGGTGTACGGGTGATGGAGGAGTGAACCAGGGTGTCCCGGAGGGAACGATCCCTGCGGAATGCCGCCGGGGGGATTAAGGGAAGATGTGTTTGGTGGTGGCATCATGCTGGAGTTGGCGGAAATGGCGGAGGATGATCCTTTGAACGCTGAGGCTGGTGGGGTGATTAGTGAGGACAAGGGGGACCCTATCATGATTCTGGGAGGGAGAGGAAGGTGTGAGGGCGGATGCGTAGGAGGTTGGCAGGACACAGTTGAGGGCCCTGTCAACCACCGTGGGTGGAAAACCTCGGAAGAAGGAGGACATGTCAGAAGCACTGTTTTTGAAAGTGGCATCATCAGAACAGATGCATCGGAGGCGAAGGAACTGAGAGAATGGGATGGAGTCCTTACAGGAAGCAGGGTGTGAGGAGCTGTAGTCGAGGTAGCTGTGGGAGTCGGTAGGCTTGTAATGGATGTTGGTGGACAGTCTATCACCAGAAATTGAGACAGAGAGGTCAAGGAAGGGAAGGGAAGTGTCAGAGATGGACCATGTGAAAATGATGGAGGGGTGGAGATTGGAAGCAAAATTAATAAATTTTTCCAGATCCAGACGAGAGCACGAAGCAGCACCGAAGTAATCATCGATGTACCGGAGAAAGAGTTGTGGGAGGGGGCCGGAGTAGGACTGGAACAAGGAATGTTCCACATACCCCATAAAGAGACAGACATAACTGGGGCCCATGCGGGTACCCATAGCCACACTTTTTATTTGGAGGAAGTGAGAGGAGTTTAACGAGAAATTGTTCAGTGAGAGAATAAGTTCAGCCAGACGGAGGAGAGTAGTGGTGGATGGGGATTGTTTGGGCCTCTGTTCAAGGAAGAAGTGGAGAGCCCATCCCAGTGGGGGATGGAGGTGTAGAGGGATTGGACGTCCGTGGTGAAGAGGAGGCGGTTAGGGCCAGGGAAATGGAAATTGTTGTTGTGATGTAGGGTGTGAGAGGAATCGCGGATGTAGGTGGGAAGAGACTGGACAAGGGGAGAGAGAATGGAGTCAAGATAGCAAGAAATTAGTTCAAGAAATCAGCTACCTCGACTACAGCTCCTCACACCCCGCTTCCTGTAAGGACTCCATCCCATTCTCTCAGTTCCTTCGCCTCCGTCGCATCTGTTCTGATGATGCCACTTTCCAAAACAGTTCCTCTGACATGTCCTCCTTCTTCCTTAACCGAGGTTTTCCACCCACGGTGATTGACAGGGCCCTCAACCGTGTCTGGCCCATCTCCCGCGCTTCTGCCCTCACACTTTCCTCTCCCTCCCAGAACCATGATAGGGTCCCCCTTGTCCTCACTTATCACCCCACCAGCCTCTGCATTCAAAGGATCATCCTCCGCCATTTCCACCAACTCCAGCATGATGCCACCACCAAACACATCTTCCCTTCACCTCCCCCGGCAGCATTCCGCAGGGATCGTTCCCTCCGGGACACCCTGGTCTACTCCTCCGTCATGCCCTACACCTCAACCCCCTTCCCATGGCACCTTCCCATGCAACCGCAGAAGGTGCAACACCTGCCCCTTTACTTCCCCTCTCCTCACCGTCCAAGGGCCCAAACACTCCTTTCAAGTGAAGCACTATTTCACTTGCACTTCCCTCAATTTAGTCTACTGCATTCACTGCTCCCAAAGTGGTTTCCTCTACATTGGAGAGACCAAACGCAGACTTGGTGACCGCTTTGCGAACACCTTCGGTCTGTCCGCAAGCATGTCCCAGACCTCCCTGTCGCTTGCCATTTCAACACTCCACCCTGCTCTCATGCCCACATGTCCGTCCTTGGCCTGCTGCAATGTTCCAGTGAAGCTCAACGCAAACTGGAGGAACAGCACCTCATCTTCCGACTATGCACTTTACAGCCTTCCGGACTGAATATTGAGTTCAACAATTTTAGATCTTGAACTCTCTCCTCCATCCCCACCCCCTTTCCAATCCCCCTTTTTCCAATAATTTATAATTTTCTAAAAATATATCTTTCTTTTCCCACCTATGTTAAAATTTATTTCGATTTATTGTTTTATCTCCACCTTTTAGCCCATTTCGATCCCTACCCCCCACCCCACCCCCACTAGGGCCATCTGCCACTAGCTTGCTACCCTTAATGTCCCCATTAGCACATTCCTTAGATAATATCACCACCGTCAACACCTCTTTGTCCTTGTGTCTATGACATCTCTTCTTTGCCTCCACCTACCACTGGCCCCCAAATGCTGCTCTACCTGTCCCACCCCCCCTCTACCAGCTTATATTTCACCCCATTTGTCCATGTCCTTAGTTCTGATGAAGTGTCATACGGGCTCAAAACGTCAACTGTATTCCTCTCGGCAGACGCTGTGTGACGTATTGACAGATAGAAGCCTGGTGACAAACCAATGTCACTGTTATAAGTGATAAGGACAAAAGTTTCTTTCGGACCCAGCTAGCTCAGTTGGTAGAGCGTGAGACTCTTAATCTCAAGGTCGTGGGTTCGACTCCCATGTTGGGCGAATAATTTTTTTTAAACACCTATCCACCATTCTACAGATCCAGCCCCGCCTCTGAATTTCCCTGATATTTAACTAAACTTGCCCCACATTCCTGCTGTCAACGTTTTAAACAACACTCTTAAAATACGATCTGAAAAATCACATGTGGCTACCGCCTCAACACGTCCAAAGCGCAAAATAAATCCTTCAACTTTTCACTCTCCCTCACCAGCAACTGCTTTCATTCTGCAAAAGAAGGTTATCCAGAAACGAAACTGATTGAAATGATCATCTATTGTCCAGACTGGATTCATATGAGTTATAATTCAATAAAATTACTTTCGCTTCATGAGAAACTTCTATAAAAGTTTGGATAAAACTCCAGCACAGTTCTTTAGCGACCCCTGGCGGGCGAGGGATTGGGGTTGACCCACAGGCTAAAAGACAATTGTTTCAATGATCGGGACTGAAACTCTAACCGTGTGTTGGGGGGAATGAAAGCGGTTCTCACTGAGGGAGGGCGGTTATAGCGCTAGGATTTACTCTGTGGTTTTTCATGTGGTGAACTGTCCCTCACAGCTGGCTTTACACCTGGTAGTTTAGGAGACGGGATGTAAATGTGGGTTTGCCGGTGAGGGCAGGAAAGTGGTATCAAGCTTAGAGAAAAGTGAGAGGAATTCATCTTTGAAACAAAGATAAATATTTCAGGAAAATTGAGCTGAAAAGATGACAGCTTCTCAATCGCAGGATTTTCGAGATACATTTGCTGTGTGCAGGACAATATTCAGGCTTGGGCTGAAGGGTAGTAAGTAACATCCATGCTACACATGTGCCAGGCAATGACCATCTCCAACAAGAGACAATCCAACCATCTCCCCTTGATGTTCACTGGCATTACCATCACTGAATCGCCCACTATCAACATCCTGGGGGTTACCATTGACCAGAAACTGACCTGTTCCAGCCATATAAATACTGAGGTTACAAGAGCAGATAAGAGGCTGGGAATTCTGCGCTGAGTAACTCACCTCCTGACTCCCCAAAGGCTGTTCAACATCTACAAAGCACAAGTCAGGAGTGTGATGGGATACTCCCCATTTGCCTGGATGAGCGCAGCTCACACAACACTCAGGAAGCTGGACACCATCCAGGGAAAAGCAGCCCTGCTTGATAGGCACCACATCCACAAACATTCACTCCCTCCACCACCGACGCACAGTAGCAGCAGTGTGTGTACCATCTACAAGATGCACTGCAGGAACTCACCAAGGCTCCTTAGGCAGCACCTTCCAAACTCATGATCACTACCATCTAGAAGGACAAGGGTAGCAGATAGATGGGAACACCACCAACTGCTAGTTCAGTTGGTAGAGCATGAGACTCCTAATCTCAGGGTTGTGGGTTTGAGCCCCACGTTGGGTGACTGTTCCTTTTAAACACCTATCCACCATTCGACAGATCCAGCCCCACCTCTGAATTTCCCTGATATTCAACTAAACTTGCACCAAATTCCTGCTCTCACAACCTATTAACGTTTTAAACTACACTCTTAAAATGCAATCTGAAAAATCACATGTGGCTACCACCTCAACACGTCCAAAGCACAAAATAAATCCTTCAACTTTCCACTCTCTCTCACCAGCAACTGCTTTCATTCTGCAAAAGAAGGTTATCCAGAAATGAAACTGATTGAAATGATCATCTATTGTCCAGACTGGATTCATATGAGTTATAATTCAATAAAATTACTTTCATGTCATGAGGAACTTCTATAAAAGTTTGGATAAAACTCCAGCACAGTTCTTTAGCGACCCCTGGTGGGCGAGTGATTGGGGTTGACCCACAGGCTAAAAGACAATTGTTTCAATGATCGGGACTGAAACTCTAACCGTGTGTTGGGGGGAATGAAAGCGGTTCTCACTGAGGAAGTGCGCTTATAGTCAGAGGATTTATTTTGTGGTTTTCACGTCCCTCACAGCTGGCTTTACACCTGGTAGTTTAAGAGACGGTGTTAAAATGTTGTTTTGCCGGTGAGAGTGGGAATGTGGGACAAGTTCAGTGAAATGGAAAGAGGAATTCAGAGCTGGGGTTTGCCTGTGAAACAAAGAGAAATATTCAGAGAAAAAAGGAGCAGCAAAGGATAACAACCTCAATCCCAGGAATTTCAATACTGTAGTGGTTATCACATTCACCTCATATAGATATATATAGAAGGACCCTGGTTCGAACTTCAGCAGGCTAGTTGTGTGACAATGTTGTCTTTAACTTTCAAGCGACCATTTAATATTGTGCCACAATTTTGCTGTCATGATAAACCAACCCTTCAATCCAGGTTCCTGAAATGCAACGTGTAAAATGAGATTGGAGCGAGAGTTCACCACTACCACAAACCACTAGGTAACTTCCCAGAACAGGGATGGACGGACGCGGTGCAGGTTTCAGTTCAACCCGAGGAGAGACTCGGCAGCTGGAGCGGACCTGGCCGGGATTGGGAACCGCGGGAAGAAGCCAGGTTGCCAGCTCGGGCGCCAATTCAGTCCGCCGCAAAGTAATAATACTAATTACTCCCTATAACCAGCGCCCCCCCCACCGGCCTGCCTCAAATACTATACAATTGTGTGATGTTTATAATCTACGTTCCATACCAGGTAGACAAGCCTGAAGGCAAACTGCTTCAGGAGAGGCGGCGAGGCTGCAGAAAGACTTGGACAAAAGCAAAAGACTGCAGGCGCTGGAAATCTGGAACAAGAGCCCACCATGATGGAAGAGCCCAGCTGGTTTCTTTTTTTGCTTTCATTCGTTTGTGGGATGTGGGCCTCGCTGGCTAGGCCGCCCATCCCTCATCGCCCCCTTGTTCAGAGGGCATTTGAGAGCCAACCGCACCGTTGCCGTGGGTCTGGAGTCACATGGAGGGCCAGGCCCCTTAAAGGGGCATTAGCGAACCAGGTGGGGTTTCGGAGCCCCGAGGAAGGGTCGTACGGACTCGAAACGTTAACTCTTTGTTTCTCTCTCTCTCTCTCCACAGATGCTGCCAGACCTGCCGAGATCTTTCCAGCGGTTTCTGTTGCTGTAGAAAGACCTGTCGTTTATTTATTTCCCCCGCAGCGTTGCCGGCTAGTCTAGTCTGGTCTAGACAGGTTACCGTGACACTAGCTTAGTGCCCTTAGCAAACCCGTTGATAACCTTCTGCTGCTCCTTCTTGCCCAGCGTTTACAGATATATCTGTGCCGGGGACAGATCAAAGAATCTCACCCGCAATAAGTGCTAACGCCAGCCTGCCTTTCCAATGCCTGGTTAGCTCAGCTGATAGAGCCTGAGGCCTTCAGTTGCCGGGTTGTGGGCTGGAGCCCCCAGGTTGGTTAAATGCTTCCCTTTCTGAAGCACCTCCTCTTCTCAGCCAGCAACTCAATTTCCCCGTCGTTTAACAAAACCTGCGCCACGTTCCCGCTCTCGGAGGGAATGTCCTGCTTTGTGTGTGTGTGTGTGTGTGTGTGTGTGGTGAAGGGCCGCTCTTCTCTCGCTTTGCACCTCGCGTTTTAGGAATTCGCCCGGACTGTAAAATCAGCGCCAGGTTTTCAAATCGAGTCCCAGTGAGAATCGGTGACACTGGCACCAGCGACGTCGGAATCCCTCCCCCCACCCCTTTTTAAAACACTGCAAGGCCGATTCGGGCAAGTTTGTCCGCCTATCCCTTCTGGGGGGGTGGTTGAAGTGTTAGTTGTCACGGCAGCAAAAAATGTGCTGGGACTTTGAACGGGTTACTCGAGGTAGAAAGATAAAGCTGTCACAGGATGTCTCCTGCCCAGGATCAAACTGGGGACCTTTCACACAACGAGGTAAAACAGAATAGTCACTTCACTGGGGGTAGTCCACGTACGCAATCGCATTCAACTCCTGCCTGTGGTTAAATGTGAAAGGATATAGTTTCAGCCCTGGCTTATTGGCTCTCTATCTCTCTCTCTCTCTCTCTCCGTGCAGTATTGTCCATACTCCAATACCGAGAGTGTCTTCCCCTTTACAGCCCTAACTGTAACCCTTAGCAAATTGATATCTCTCCTTCGCTGGTCACTCATCCAAACCATTGACAAATAGAATAAAAGTAAAATACTGCGGACGCTGGGAAATCTGAAACAAAAGCAAAAATAGCTGGAAAAACGCAGCAGGTCTGACAGCGTCTGCGGAGAGGAACACAGTTAACGTTTCGAGTCCGTATGACCCTTCAACAGAACTAAGGAAATGGAGAAATGGGGTGAAATATAAGCTGGTAGAAGGGGATGGGACAGGAGAGCTGGATAGAGGGCCAGTGATAGATGGAGGCAAAGAAGAGATGTCATAGACAAAAAGATAAAGGGGTGTTGACGGTGGTGATATTATCTAAAGGATGTGCTAATGGGGACATTAAGGGTAGAAAGCAGGACGAGCTAGGGAAGTGCAAGTGAAATGCTGCTTCACTTGATAGGAGTGTTTGGGCCCTTGTACAATGAGGAGGGGGGAAGTAAAGGGGCAGGTGTTGCACCTTCTGCGGTTGCATGGGAAGATGCCGTGGGAGGTTGAGATGTACGGGTGATGGAGGAGTGAACCAGGGTGTCCCGGAGGGAACGATCCCTGCGGAATGCCGCCGGGGGGATTAAGGGAAGATGTGTTTGGTGGTGGCATCATGCTGGAGTTGGCGGAAATGGCGGAGGATGATCCTTTGAACGCTGAGGCTGGTGGGGTGATTAGTGAGGACAAGGGGGACCCTATCATGATTCTGGGAGGGAGAGGAAGGTGTGAGGGCGGATGCGTAGGAGGTTGGCAGGACACAGTTGAGGGCCCTGTCAACCACCGTGGGTGGAAAACCTCGGAAGAAGGAGGACATGTCAGAAGCACTGTTTTTGAAAGTGGCATCATCAGAACAGATGCATCGGAGGCGAAGGAACTGAGAGAATGGGATGGAGTCCTTACAGGAAGCGGGGTGTGAGGAGCTGTAGTCGAGGTAGCTGTGGGAGTCGGTAGGCTTGTAATGGATGTTGGTGGACAGTCTATCACCAGAAATTGAGACAGAGAGGTCAAGGAAGGGAAGGGAAGTGTCAGAGATGGACCATGTGAAAATGATGGAGGGGTGGAGATTGGAAGCAAAATTAATAAATTTTTCCAGATCCAGACGAGAGCATGAAGCAGCACCGAAGTAATCATCGATGTACCGGAGAAAGAGTTGTGGGAGGGGGCCGGAGTAGGACTGGAACAAGGAATGTTCCACATACCCCATAAAGAGACAGACATAACTGGGGCCCATGCGGGTACCCATAGCCACACTTTTTATTTGGAGGAAGTGAGAGGAGTTTAACGAGAAATTGTTCAGTGAGAGAATAAGTTCAGCCAGACGGAGGAGAGTAGTGGTGGATGGGGATTGTTTGGGCCTCTGTTCAAGGAAGAAGTGGAGAGCCCATCCCAGTGGGGGATGGAGGTGTAGAGGGATTGGACGTCCGTGGTGAAGAGGAGGCGGTTAGGGCCAGGGAAATGGAAATTGTTGTTGTGATGTAGGGTGTGAGAGGAATCGCGGATGTAGGTGGGAAGAGACTGGACAAGGGGAGAGAGAATGGAGTCAAGATAGCAAGAAATTAGTTCAAGAAATCAGCTACCTCGACTACAGCTCCTCACACCCCGCTTCCTGTAAGGACTCCATCCCATTCTCTCAGTTCCTTCGCCTCCGTCGCATCTGTTCTGATGATGCCACTTTCCAAAACAGTTCCTCTGACATGTCCTCCTTCTTCCTTAACCGAGGTTTTCCACCCACGGTGATTGACAGGGCCCTCAACCGTGTCTGGCCCATCTCCCGCGCTTCTGCCCTCACACTTTCCTCTCCCTCCCAGAACCATGATAGGGTCCCCCTTGTCCTCACTTATCACCCCACCAGCCTCTGCATTCAAAGGATCATCCTCCGCCATTTCCACCAACTCCAGCATGATGCCACCACCAAACACATCTTCCCTTCACCTCCCCCGGCAGCATTCCGCAGGGATCGTTCCCTCCGGGACACCCTGGTCTACTCCTCCGTCATGCCCTACACCTCAACCCCCTTCCCATGGCACCTTCCCATGCAACCGCAGAAGGTGCAACACCTGCCCCTTTACTTCCCCTCTCCTCACCGTCCAAGGGCCCAAACACTCCTTTCAAGTGAAGCACTATTTCACTTGCACTTCCCTCAATTTAGTCTACTGCATTCACTGCTCCCAAAATGGTTTCCTCTACATTGGAGAGACCAAACGCAGACTTGGTGACCGCTTTGCGAACACCTTCGGTCTGTCCGCAAGCATGTCCCAGACCTCCCTGTCGCTTGCCATTTCAACACCCCACCCTGCTCTCTTGCCCACATGTCCGTCCTTGGCCTGCTGCAATGTTCCAGTGAAGCTCAACGCAAACTGGAGGAACAGCACCTCATCTTCCGACTAGGCACTTTACAGCCTTCCGGACTGAATATTGAGTTCAACAATTTTAGATCTTGAACTCTCTCCTCCATCCCCACCCCCTTTCCAATCCCCCTTTTTCCAATAATTTATAATTTTCTAAAAATATATCTTTCTTTTCCCACCTATGTTAAAATTTATTTCGATTTATTGTTTTATCTCCACCTTTTAGCCCATTTCGATCCCTACCCCCCACCCCACCCCCACTAGGGCCATCTGCCACTGGCTTGCTACCCTTAATGTCCCCATTAGCACATTCCTTAGATAATATCACCACCGTCAACACCTCTTTGTCCTTGTGTCTATGACATCTCTTCTTTGCCTCCACCTACCACTGGCCCCCAAATGCTGCTCTACCTGTCCCACCCCCCCTCTACCAGCTTATATTTCACCCCATTTGTCCATGTCCTTAGTTCTGATGAAGTGTCATACGGGCTCAAAACGTCAACTGTATTCCTCTCGGCAGACGCTGTGTGACGTATTGACAGATAGAACCCTGGTGACAAACCAATGTCACTGCTATAAGTGATAAGGACAAAAGTTTCTTTCAGACCCAGCTAGCTCAGTTGGTAGAGCGTGAGACTCTTAATCTCAAGGTCGTGGGTTCGACTCCCATGTTGGGCGAATAATTTTTTTTAAACACCTATCCACCATTCTACAGATCCAGCCCCGCCTCTGAATTTCCCTGATATTTAACTAAACTTGCCCCACATTCCTGCTGTCAACGTTTTAAACAACACTCTTAAAATACGATCTGAAAAATCACATGTGGCTACCGCCTCAACACGTCCAAAGCGCAAAATAAATCCTTCAACTTTTCACTCTCCCTCACCAGCAACTGCTTTCATTCTGCAAAAGAAGGTTATCCAGAAACGAAACTGATTGAAATGATCATCTATTGTCCAGACTGGATTCATATGAGTTATAATTCAATAAAATTACTTTCGCTTCATGAGAAACTTCTATAAAAGTTTGGATAAAACTCCAGCACAGTTCTTTAGCGACCCCTGGCGGGCGAGTGATTGGGGTTGACCCACAGGCGAAAAGACAATTGTTTCAATGATCGGGACTGAAACTCTAACCGTGTGTTGGGGGGAATGAAAGCGGTTCTCACTGAGGGAGGGCGGTTATAGTGGTAGGATTTACTCTGTGGTTTTTCATGTGGTGAACTGTCCCTCACAGCTGGCTTTACACCTGGTAGTTTAGGAGACGGGATGTAAATGTGGGTTTGCCGGTGAGGGCAGGAAAGTGGTATCAAGCTTAGAGAAAAGTGAGAGGAATTCATCTGTGAAACAAAGATAAATATTTCAGGAAAATTGAGCTGAAAAGATGACAGCTTCTCAATTGCAGGATTTTCGAGATACAGTTGCCGTGTGCAGGATAATATTCAGGCTTGGGCTGACGGGTATTAAGTAACATCCATGCTACACATGTGCCAGGCAATGACCATCTCCAACAAGAGACAATCCAACCATCTCCCCTTGATGTTCACTGGCATTACCATCACTGAATCGCCCACTATCAACATCCTGGGGGTTACCATTGACCAGAAACTGACCTGTTCCAGCCATATAAATACTGAGGTTACAAGAGCAGATAAGAGGCTGGGAATTCTGCGCTGAGTAACTCACCTCCTGACTCCCCAAAGGCTGTTCAACATCTACAAAGCACAAGTCAGGAGTGTGATGGGATACTCCCCACTTGCCTGGATGAGCGCAGCTCACACAACACTCAGGAAGCTGGACACCATCCAGGGAAAAGCAGCCCTGCTTGATAGGCACCACATCCACAAACATTCACTCCCTCCACCACCGACGCACAGTAGCAACAGTGTGTGTACCATCTACAAGATGCACTGCAGGAACTCACCAAGGCTCCTTAGGCAGCACCTTCCAAACTCATGATCACTACCATCTAGAAGGACAAGGGTAGCAGATAGATGGGAACACCACCAACTGCTAGTTCAGTTGGTAGAGCATGAGACTCCTAATCTCAGGGTTGTGGGATTGAGCCCCACGTTGGGTGACTGTTCATTTTAAACACCTATCCACCATTCGACAGATCCAGCCCCACCTCTGAATTTCCCTGATATTCAACTAAACTTGCACCAAATTCCTGCTCTCACAACCTATTAACGTTTTAAACTACACTCTTAAAATGCAATCTGAAAAATCACATGTGGCTACCACCTCAACACGTCCAAAGCACAAAATAAATCCTTCAACTTTCCACTCTCCCTCACCAGCAACTGCTTTCATTCTGCAAAAGAAGGTTATCCAGAAATGAAACTGATTGAAATGATCATCTATTGTCCAGACTGGATTCATATGAGTTATAATTCAATAAAATTACTTTCATGTCATGAGGAACTTCTATAAAAGTTTGGATAAAACTCCAGCACAGTTCTTTAGCGACCCCTGGTGGGCGAGTGATTGGGGTTTACCCACAGGCTAAAAGACAATTGTTTCAATGATCGGGACTGAAACTCTAACCGTGTGTTGGGGGGAATGAAAGCGATTCTCACTGAGGGAGAGCGCTTATAGTCAGAGGAGTTATTTTGTGGTTTTCACGTCCCTCACAGCTGGCTTTACACCTGGTAGTTTAAGAGACGGTGTTAAAATGTTGTTTTGCCGGTGAGAGTGGGAATGTGGGACAAGTTCAGTGAAATGGAAAGAGGAATTCAGAGCTGGGGTTTGCCTGTGAAACAAAGAGAAATATTCAGAGAAAAAAGGAGCAGCAAAGGATAACAACCTCAATCCCAGGAATTTCAATACTGTAGTGGTTATCACATTCACCTCATATAGATATATATAGAAGGTCCCTGGTTCGAACTTCAGCAGGCTAGTTGTGTGACAATGTTGTCTTTAACTTTCAAGCGACCATTTAATATTGTGCCACAATTTTGCTGTCATGATAAACCAACCCTTCAATCCAGGTTCCTGAAATGCAACGTGTAAAATGAGATTGGAGCGAGAGTTCACCACTACCACAAACCACTAGGTAACTTCCCAGAACAGGGATGGACGGACGCGGTGCAGGTTTCAGTTCAACCCGAGGAGAGACCCGGCAGCTGGAGCGGACCTGGCCGGGATTGGGAACCACGGGAAGAAGCCAGGTTGCCAGCTCGGGTGCCAATTCAGTCCGCCGCAAAGTAATAATACTAATTACTCCCTATAACCAGCGCCCCCCCCCACCACCACCGGCCTGCCTCAAATACTATACAATTGTGTGATGTTTATAATCTACGTTCCATACCAGGTAGACAAGCCTGAAGGCAAAGTGCTTCAGGAGAGGCGGCGAGGCTGCAGAAAGACTTGGACAAAAGCAAAAGACTGCAGGCGCTGGAAATCTGGAACAAGAGCCCACCATGATGGAAGAGCCCAGCTGGTTTCTTTTTTTGCTTTCATTCGTTTGTGGGATGTGGGCGTCGCTGGCTAGGCCGCCCATCCCTCATCGCCCCCTTGTTCAGAGGGCATTTGAGAGCCAACCGCACCGTTGCCGTGGGACTGGAGTCACATGGAGGGCCAGGCCCCTTAAAGGGGCATTAGCGAACCAGGTGGGGTTTCGGAGCCCCGAGGAAGGTGCGTACGGACTCGAAACGTTAACTCTTTGTTTCTCTCTCTCTCTCTCCACAGATGCTGCCAGACCTGCCGAGATCTTTCCAGCGGTTTCTGTTGCTGTAGAAAGACCTGTCGTTTATTTATTTCCCCCGCAGCGTTGCCGGCTAGTCTAGTCTGGTCTAGACAGGTTACCGTGACACTAGCTTAGTGCCCTTAGCAAACCCATTGATAACTTTCTGCTGCTCCTTCTTGCCCAGCGTTTACAGATATATCTGTGCCGGGGACAGATCAAAGAATCTCACCCGCAATAAGTGTTAACGCCAGCCTGCCTTTCCAATGCCTGGTTAGCTCAGCTGATAGAGCCTGAGGCCTTCAGTTGCCGGGTTGTGGGCTGGAGCCCCCAGGTTGGTTAAATGCTTCCCTTTCTGAAGCACCTCCTCTTCTCAGCCAGCAACTCAATTTCCCCGTCGTTTAACAAAACCTGCGCCACGTTCCCGCTCTCGGAGGGAATGTCCTGCTTTGTGTGTGTGTGTGTGTGTGTGTGTGTGTGGTGAAGGGCCGCTCTTCTCTCGCTTTGCACCTCGCGTTTTAGGAATTCGCCCGGACTGTAAAATCAGCGCCAGGTTTTCAAATCGAGTCCCAGTGAGAATCGGTGACACTGGCACCAGCGATGTCGGAATCCCTCCCCCCACCCCTTTTTAAAACACTGCAAGGCCGATTCGGGCAAGTTTGTCCGCCTATCCCTTCTGGGGGGGTGGTTGAAGTGTTAGTTGTCACGGCAGCAAAAAATGTGCTGGGCCTTTGAATGGGTTACTCGAGGTAGAAAGATAAAGCTGTCACAGGATGTCTCCTGCCCAGGATCAAACTGGGGACCTTTCACACAACGAGGTAAAACAGAATAGTCACTTCACTGGGGGTAGTCCACGTACGCAATCGCATTCAACTCCTGCCTGTGGTTAAATGTGAAAGGATATAGTTTCAGCCCTGGCTTATTGGCTCTCTCTCTCTTTCTCTCTCTCTCTCCGTGCAGTATTGTCCATACTCCAATACCGAGAGTGTCTTCCCCTTTACAGCCCTAACTGTAACCCTTAGCAAATTGATATCTCTCCTTCGCTGGTCACTCATCCAAACCATTGACAAATAGAATAAAAGTAAAATACTGCGGACGCTGGGAAATCTGAAACAAAAACAAAAATAGCTGGAAAAACTCAGCAGGTCTGACAGCGTCTGCGGAGAGGAACACAGTTAACGTTTCGAGTCCGTATGACCCTTCAACAGAACTAAGGAAATGGAGAAATGGGGTGAAATATAAGCTGGTAGAAGGGGATGGGACAGGAGAGCTGGATAGAGGGCCAGTGATAGATGGAGGCAAAGAAGAGATGTCATAGACAAAAAGATAAAGGGGTGTTGACGGTGGTGATATTATCTAAAGGATGTGCTAATGGGGACATTAAGGGTAGAAAGCAGGACGAGCTAGGGAAGTGCAAGTGAAATGCTGCTTCACTTGATAGGAGTGTTTGGGCCCTTGTACAATGAGGAGGGGGGAAGTAAAGGGGCAGGTGTTGCACCTTCTGCGGTTGCATGGGAAGATGCCGTGGGAGGTTGAGGTGTACGGGTGATGGAGGAGTGAACCAGGGTGTCCCGGAGGGAACGATCCCTGCGGAATGCCGCCGGGGGGATTAAGGGAAGATGTGTTTGGTGGTGGCATCATGCTGGAGTTGGCGGAAATGGCGGAGGATGATCCTTTGAACGCTGAGGCTGGTGGGGTGATTAGTGAGGACAAGGGGGACCCTATCATGATTCTGGGAGGGAGAGGAAGGTGTGAGGGCGGATGCGTAGGAGGTTGGCAGGACACAGTTGAGGGCCCTGTCAACCACCGTGGGTGGAAAACCTCGGAAGAAGGAGGACATGTCAGAAGCACTGTTTTTGAAAGTGGCATCATCAGAACAGATGCATCGGAGGCGAAGGAACTGAGAGAATGGGATGGAGTCCTTACAGGAAGCGGGGTGTGAGGAGCTGTAGTCGAGGTAGCTGTGGGAGTCGGTAGGCTTGTAATGGATGTTGGTGGACAGTCTATCACCAGAAATTGAGACAGAGAGGTCAAGGAAGGGAAGGGAAGTGTCAGAGATGGACCATGTGAAAATGATGGAGGGGTGGAGATTGGAAGCAAAATTAATAAATTTTTCCAGATCCAGACGAGAGCATGAAGCAGCACCGAAGTAATCATCGATGTACCGGAGAAAGAGTTGTGGGAGGGGGCCGGAGTAGGACTGGAACAAGGAATGTTCCACATACCCCATAAAGAGACAGACATAACTGGGGCCCATGCGGGTACCCATAGCCACACTTTTTATTTGGAGGAAGTGAGAGGAGTTTAACGAGAAATTGTTCAGTGAGAGAATAAGTTCAGCCAGACGGAGGAGAGTAGTGGTGGATGGGGATTGTTTGGGCCTCTGTTCAAGGAAGAAGTGGAGAGCCCATCCCAGTGGGGGATGGAGGTGTAGAGGGATTGGACGTCCGTGGTGAAGAGGAGGCGGTTAGGGCCAGGGAAATGGAAATTGTTGTTGTGATGTAGGGTGTGAGAGGAATCGCGGATGTAGGTGGGAAGAGACTGGACAAGGGGAGAGAGAATGGAGTCAAGATAGCAAGAAATTAGTTCAAGAAATCAGCTACCTCGACTACAGCTCCTCACACCCCGCTTCCTGTAAGGACTCCATCCCATTCTCTCAGTTCCTTCGCCTCCGTCGCATCTGTTCTGATGATGCCACTTTCCAAAACAGTTCCTCTGACATGTCCTCCTTCTTCCTTAACCGAGGTTTTCCACCCACGGTGATTGACAGGGCCCTCAACCGTGTCTGGCCCATCTCCCGCGCTTCTGCCCTCACACTTTCCTCTCCCTCCCAGAACCATGATAGGGTCCCCCTTGTCCTCACTTATCACCCCACCAGCCTCTGCATTCAAAGGATCATCCTCCGCCATTTCCACCAACTCCAGCATGATGCCACCACCAAACACATCTTCCCTTCACCTCCCCCGGCAGCATTCCGCAGGGATCGTTCCCTCCGGGACACCCTGGTCTACTCCTCCGTCATGCCCTACACCTCAACCCCCTTCCCATGGCACCTTCCCATGCAACCGCAGAAGGTGCAACACCTGCCCCTTTACTTCCCCTCTCCTCACCGTCCAAGGGCCCAAACACTCCTTTCAAGTGAAGCACTATTTCACTTGCACTTCCCTCAATTTAGTCTACTGCATTCACTGCTCCCAAAGTGGTTTCCTCTACATTGGAGAGACCAAACGCAGACTTGGTGACCGCTTTGCGAACACCTTCGGTCTGTCCGCAAGCATGTCCCAGACCTCCCTGTCGCTTGCCATTTCAACACCCCACCCTGCTCTCTTGCCCACATGTCCGTCCTTGGCCTGCTGCAATGTTCCAGTGAAGCTCAACGCAAACTGGAGGAACAGCACCTCATCTTCCGACTAGGCACTTTACAGCCTTCCGGACTGAATATTGAGTTCAACAATTTTAGATCTTGAACTCTCTCCTCCATCCCCACCCCCTTTCCAATCCCCCTTTTTCCAATAATTTATAATTTTCTAAAAATATATCTTTCTTTTCCCACCTATGTTAAAATTTATTTCGATTTATTGTTTTATCTCCACCTTTTAGCCCATTTCGATCCCTACCCCCCACCCCACCCCCACTAGGGCCATCTGCCACTGGCTTGCTACCCTTAATGTCCCCATTAGCACATTCCTTAGAAAATATCACCACCGTCAACACCTCTTTGTCCTTGTGTCTATGACATCTCTTCTTTGCCTCCACCTACCACTGGCCCCCAAATGCTGCTCTACCTGTCCCACCCCCCCTCTACCAGCTTATATTTCACCCCATTTGTCCATGTCCTTAGTTCTGATGAAGTGTCATACGGGCTCAAAACGTCAACTGTATTCCTCTCGGCAGACGCTGTGTGACGTATTGACAGATAGAACCCTGGTGACAAACCAATGTCACTGCTATAAGTGATAAGGACAAAAGTTTCTTTCAGACCCAGCTAGCTCAGTTGGTAGAGCGTGAGACTCTTAATCTCAAGGTCGTGGGTTCGACTCCCATGTTGGGCGAATAATTTTTTTTAAACACCTATCCACCATTCTACAGATCCAGCCCCGCCTCTGAATTTCCCTGATATTTAACTAAACTTGCCCCACATTCCTGCTGTCAACGTTTTAAACGACACTCTTAAAATACGATCTGAAAAATCACATGTGGCTACCGCCTCAACACGTCCAAAGCGCAAAATAAATCCTTCAACTTTTCACTCTCCCTCACCAGCAACTGCTTTCATTCTGCAAAAGAAGGTTATCCAGAAACGAAACTGATTGAAATGATCATCTATTGTCCAGACTGGATTCATATGAGTTATAATTCAATAAAATTACTTTCGCTTCATGAGAAACTTCTATAAAAGTTTGGATAAAACTCCAGCACAGTTCTTTAGCGACCCCTGGCGGGCGAGTGATTGGGGTTGACCCACAGGCGAAAAGACAATTGTTTCAATGATCGGGACTGAAACTCTAACCGTGTGTTGGGGGGAATGAAAGCGGTTCTCACTGAGGGAGGGCGGTTATAGCGGTAGGATTTACTCTGTGGTTTTTCATGTGGTGAACTGTCCCTCACAGCTGGCTTTACACCTGGTAGTTTAGGAGACGGGATGTAAATGTGGGTTTGCCGGTGAGGGCAGGAAAGTGGTATCAAGCTTAGAGAAAAGTGAGAGGAATTCATCTGTGAAACAAAGATAAATATTTCAGGAAAATTGAGCTGAAAAGATGACAGCTTCTCAATTGCAGGATTTTCGAGATACAGTTGCCGTGTGCAGGATAATATTCAGGCTTGGGCTGACGGGTATTAAGTAACATCCATGCTACACATGTGCCAGGCAATGACCATCTCCAACAAGAGACAATCCAACCATCTCCCCTTGATGTTCACTGGCATTACCATCACTGAATCGCCCACTATCAACATCCTGGGGGTTACCATTGACCAGAAACTGACCTGTTCCAGCCATATAAATACTGAGGTTACAAGAGCAGATAAGAGGCTGGGAATTCTGCGCTGAGTAACTCACCTCCTGACTCCCCAAAGGCTGTTCAACATCTACAAAGCACAAGTCAGGAGTGTGATGGGATACTCCCCACTTGCCTGGATGAGCGCAGCTCACACAACACTCAGGAAGCTGGACACCATCCAGGGAAAAGCAGCCCTGCTTGATAGGCACCACATCCACAAACATTCACTCCCTCCACCACCGACGCACAGTAGCAGCAGTGTGTGTACCATCTACAAGATGCACTGCAGGAACTCACCAAGGCTCCTTAGGCAGCACCTTCCAAACTCATGATCACTACCATCTAGAAGGACAAGGGTAGCAGATAGATGGGAACACCACCAACTGCTAGTTCAGTTGGTAGAGCATGAGACTCCTAATCTCAGGGTTGTGGGATTGAGCCCCACGTTGGGTGACTGTTCATTTTAAACACCTATCCACCATTCGACAGATCCAGCCCCACCTCTGAATTTCCCTGATATTCAACTAAACTTGCACCAAATTCCTGCTCTCACAACCTATTAACGTTTTAAACTACACTCTTAAAATGCAATCTGAAAAATCACATGTGGCTACCACCTCAACACGTCCAAAGCACAAAATAAATCCTTCAACTTTCCACTCTCCCTCACCAGCAACTGCTTTCATTCTGCAAAAGAAGGTTATCCAGAAATGAAACTGATTGAAATGATCATCTATTGTCCAGACTGGATTCATATGAGTTATAATTCAATAAAATTACTTTCATGTCATGAGGAACTTCTATAAAAGTTTGGATAAAACTCCAGCACAGTTCTTTAGCGACCCCTGGTGGGCGAGTGATTGGGGTTGACCCACAGGCTAAAAGACAATTGTTTCAATGATCGGGACTGAAACTCTAACCGTGTGTTGGGGGGAATGAAAGCGATTCTCACTGAGGGAGAGCGCTTATAGTCAGAGGAGTTATTTTGTGGTTTTCACGTCCCTCACAGCTGGCTTTACACCTGGTAGTTTAAGAGACGGTGTTAAAATGTTGTTTTGCCGGTGAGAGTGGGAATGTGGGACAAGTTCAGTGAAATGGAAAGAGGAATTCAGAGCTGGGGTTTGCCTGTGAAACAAAGAGAAATATTCAGAGAAAAAAGGAGCAGCAAAGGATAACAACCTCAATCCCAGGAATTTCAATACTGTAGTGGTTATCACATTCACCTCATATAGATATATATAGAAGGTCCCTGGTTCGAACTTCAGCAGGCTAGTTGTGTGACAATGTTGTCTTTAACTTTCAAGCGACCATTTAATATTGTGCCACAATTTTGCTGTCATGATAAACCAACCCTTCAATCCAGGTTCCTGAAATGCAACGTGTAAAATGAGATTGGAGCGAGAGTTCACCACTACCACAAACCACTAGGTAACTTCCCAGAACAGGGATGGACGGACGCGGTGCAGGTTTCAGTTCAACCCGAGGAGAGACTCGGCAGCTGGAGCGGACCTGGCCGGGATTGGGAACCGCGGGAAGAAGCCAGGTTGCCAGCTCGGGTGCCAATTCAGTCCGCCGCAAAGTAATAATACTAATTACTCCCTATAACCAGCGCCCCCCCCCACCACCACCGGCCTGCCTCAAATACTATACAATTGTGTGATGTTTATAATCTACGTTCCATACCAGGTAGACAAGCCTGAAGGCAAAGTGCTTCAGGAGAGGCGGCGAGGCTGCAGAAAGACTTGGACAAAAGCAAAATACTGCAGGCGCTGGAAATCTGGAACAAGAGCCCACCATGATGGAAGAGCCCAGCAGGTTTCTTTTTTTGCTTTCATTCGTTTGTGGGATGTGGGCGTCGCTGGCTAGGCCGCCCATCCCTCATCGCCCCCTTGTTCAGAGGGCATTTGAGAGCCAACCGCACCGTTGCCGTGGGTCTGGAGTCACATGGAGGGCCAGGCCCCTTAAAGGGGCATTAGCGAACCAGGTGGGGTTTCGGAGCCCCGAGGAAGGTGCGTACGGACTCGAGACGTTAACTCTTTGTTTCTCTCTCTCTCTCTCCACAGATGCTGCCAGACCTGCCGAGATCTTTCCAGCGGTTTCTGTTGCTGTAGAAAGACCTGTCGTTTATTTATTTCCCCCGCAGCGTTGCCGGCTAGTCTAGTCTGGTCTAGACAGGTTACCGTGACACTAGCTTAGTGCCCTTAGCAAACCCGTTGATAACTTTCTGCTGCTCCTTCTTGCCCAGCGTTTACAGATATATCTGTGCCGGGGACAGATCAAAGAATCTCACCCGCAATAAGTGTTAACGCCAGCCTGCCTTTCCAATGCCTGGTTAGCTCAGCTGATAGAGCCTGAGGCCTTCAGCTGCCGGGTTGTGGGCTGGAGCCCCCAGGTTGGTTAAATGCTTCCCTTTCTGAAGCACCTCCTCTTCTCAGCCAGCAACTCAATTTCCCCGTCGTTTAACAAAACCTGCGCCACGTTCCCGCTCTCGGAGGGAATTTCCTGCTTTGTGTGTGTGTGTGTGTGTGTGTGTGTGTGGTGAAGGGCCGCTCTTCTCTCGCTTTGCACCTCGCGTTTTAGGAATTCGCCCGGACTGTAAAATCAGCGCCAGGTTTTCAAATCGAGTCCCAGTGAGAATCGGTGACACTGGCACCAGCGATGCCAGAATGCCCCCCCGACCCTTTTTAAAACACTGCAAGGCCGATTCGGGCAAGTTTGTCCGCCTATCCCTTCTGGGGGGGTGGTTGAAGTGTTAGTTGTCACGGCAGCAAAAAATGTGCTGGGACTTTGAACGGGTTACTCGAGGTAGAAAGATAAAGCTGTCACAGGATGTCTCCTGCCCAGGATCAAACTGGGGACCTTTCACACAACGAGGTAAAACAGAATAGTCACTTCACTGGGGGTAGTCCACGTACGCAATCGCATTCAACTCCTGCCTGTGGTTAAATGTGAAAGGATATAGTTTCAGCCCTGGCTTATTGGCTCTCTCTCTCTCTCTCTCTCTCTCTCTCCGTGCAGTATTGTCCATACTCCAATACCGAGAGTGTCTCCCCACTTCCTCCCCATTTACAGCCCTAACTGTAACCCTTAGCAAATTGATATCTCTCCTTCGCTGGTCACTCATCCAAACCATTGACAAATAGAATAAAAGTAAAAAACTGCGGACGCTGGGAAATCTGAAACAAAAACAAAAATAGCTGGAAAAACGCAGCAGGTCTGACAGCGTCTGCGGAGAGGAACACAGTTAACGTTTCGAGTCCGTATGACCCTTCAACAGAACTAAGGAAATGGAGAAATGGGGTGAAATATAAGCTGGTAGAAGGGGATGGGACAGGAGAGCTGGATAGAGGGCCAGTGATAGATGGAGGCAAAGAAGAGATGTCATAGACAAAAGGATAAAGAGGTGTTGACGGTGGTGATATTATCTAAGGAATGTGCTACTGGGGACATTAAGGGTAGAAAGCAGGACGAGCTAGGGAAGTGCAAGTGAAATGCTGCTTCACTTGATAGGAGTGTTTGGGCCCTTGTACAATGAGGAGGGGGGAAGTAAAGGGGCAGGTGTTGCACCTTCTGCGGTTGCATGAGAAGGTGCCGTGGGAGTGGGTTTGAGGTGTAGGGAGTGATGAAGGAGTGGACCAGGGTGTCCCGAAGGGAACGATCCCTGTGGAATGCCGCCGGTGGGGGGTGAAGGGAAGATGTGTTTGGTGGTGGCATCATGCTGGAGTTGGCGGAAATGGCGGAGGATGATCCTTTGAATGCGGAGGCTGGTGGGGTGATAAGTGAGGACAAGGGGGACCCTATCATGATTCTGGGAGGGAGAGGAAGGTGTGAGGGTGGATGCGTGGGAGATTGGCAGGACACGGTTGAGGGCCCTGTCAACCACCGTGGGTGGAAAACCTTGGTTAAGGAAGAAGGAAGACATGTCAGAGGAACTGTTTTGGAAAGTGGCATCATCAGAACAGATGCGACGGAGGCAAAGGAATTGAGAGAATGGGATGGAGTCCTTACAGGAAGCGGGGTGTGAGGAGCTGTAGTCGAGGTAGCTGTGGGAGTCGGTAGGCTTGCAATGAATATTGGTGGACAGTCTATCACCAGAAATTGAGACTGAGCGGTCAAGGAAGGGAAGGGAAGTGTCAGAGATGGACCATGTGAAAATGATGGAGGGGTGGAAATTGGAAGCAAAATTGATAAATTTTTCCAGATCCAGACGAGAGCATGAAGCCACACCGAAGTAATCATCGATGTACCGGAGAAAGAGTTGTGGGAGGGGACCGGAGTAGGACTGGAACAAGGAATGTTCCACATACCCCATAAAGAGACAGACATAACTGGGGCCCATGCGGGTACCCATAGCCACACTTTTTATTTGGAGGAAGTGAGAGGAGTTTAACGAGAAATAGTTCAGTGAGAGAACAAGTTCAGCCAGACGGAGGAGAGTAGTGGTGGATGGGGATTGTTCGGGCCTCTGTTCAAGGTAGAAGCTAAGGGCCCTCAGACCATCCCGGTGGGGGATGGAGGTGTAGAGGGATTGGACATCCATGGTGAAGAGGAAGCGGTTGGGCCCAGGGAACTGGAAATTGTTGATCTGATGTCGGGTGTGAGAGGAATCACGGATGTAGGTGGGAAGAGACTGGACAAGGGGAGAGAGAATGGAGTCAAGATAGGAAGAAATGAGTTCAAGAAATCAGGTACCTCGACTACAGCCCCTCACACCCCGCTTCCTGTAAGGACTCCATCCCATTCTCTCAGTTCCTTTGCCTCCGTCGCATCTGTTCTGATGATGCCACTTTCCAAAACAGTTCCTCTGACATGTCCTCCTTCTTCCTTAACCGAGGTTTTCCACCCACGGTGGTTGACAGGGCCCTCAACCGTGTCTGGCCCATCTCCCGCGCTTCCGCCTTCACACCTTCCTCTCCCTCCCAGAACCATGATAGGGTCCCCCTTGTCCTCACTTATCACCCCACCAGCCTCTGCATTCAAAGGATCATCCTCCGCCATTTCCACCAACTCCAGCATGATGCCACCACCAAACACATCTTCCCTTCACTCCCCCGGCGGCATTCCGCAGGGATCGTTCCCTCCGGGACACCTTGGTCCACTCCTCCATCACCCCCTACACCTCAACCCCCTCCCACGGCACCTTCCCATGCAACCGCAGAAGGTGCAACACCTGCCCCTTATACTTCCCCTCTCCTCACCGTCCAAGGGCCCAAACACTCCTTTCAAGTGAAGCAGCATTTCACTTGCACTTCCCTCAATTTAGTCTAGTGCATTCGCTGCTCCCAATGCAGTTTCCTCTACATTGGAGAGACCAAACGCAGACTTGGTGACCGCTTTGCGAACACCTTCGGTCTGTCCGCAAGCATGACCCAGACCTCCCTGTCGCTTGCCATTTTAACACTCCACCCTGCTCTCTTGCCCACATGTCCGTCCTTGGCCTGCTGCATTGTTCCAGTGAAGCTCAACGCAAACTGGAGGAACAGCACCTCATCTTCCGACTGGGCACTTTACAGCCTTCCGGACTGAATATTGAGTTCAACAATTTTAGATCATGAACTCTCTCCTCCATCCCCACCCCCTTTCCGATCCCCCCCCCTTTTCCAATAATTTATAATTTTCTAAAAATATATCTTTCTTTTCCCACCTATTTGAAAATTTATTCCGATCTATTGTTTTATCTCCACCTTTTAGCCCATTTCGATCCCTACCCCCCACCCCACCCCCACTAGGGCCATCTGCCACTAGCTTGCTGCCCTTAATGTCCCCATTAGCACATTCCTTAGATAATATCACCACCGTCAACACCTCTTTGTCCTTGTGTCTATGACATCTCTTCTTTGCCTCCACCTACCACTGGCCCCCAAATGCTGCTCTACCTGTCCCACCCCCCCTCTACCAGCTTATATTTCACCCCATTTGTCCATGTCCTTAGTTCTGATGAAGTGTCATACGGGCTCAAAACGTCAACTGTATTCCTCTCGGCAGACGCTGTGTGACGTATTGACAGATAGAAGCCTGGTGACAAACCAATGTCACTGCTATAAGTGATAAGGACAAGAGTTTCTTTCAGACCCAGCTAGCTCAGTTGGTAGAGCGTGAGACTCTTAATCTCAAGGTCGTGGGTTCGAGTCCCATGTTGGGCGAATAATTTTTTTTAAACACCTATCCACCATTCTACAGATCCAGCCCCGCCTCTGAATTTCCCTGATATTTAACTAAACTTGCCCCACATTCCTGCTGTCAACGTTTTAAACAACACTCTTAAAATACGATCTGAAAAATCACATGTGGCTACCGCCTCAACACGTCCAAAGCGCAAAATAAATCCTTCAACTTTTCACTCTCCCTCACCAGCAACTGCTTTCATTCTGCAAAAGAAGGTTATCCAGAAACGAAACTGATTGAAATGATCATCTATTGTCCAGACTGGATTCATATGAGTTATAATTCAATAAAATTACTTTCGCTTCATGAGAAACTTCTATAAAAGTTTGGATAAAACTCCAGCACAGTTCTTTAGCGATCCCTGGCGGGTGAGTGATTGGGGTTGACCCACAGGCTAAAAGACAATTGTTTCAATGATCGGGACTGAAACTCTAACCGTGTGTTGGGGGGAATGAAAGCGGTTCTCACTGAGGGAGGGCGGTTATAGTGGTAGGATTTACTCTGTGGTTTTTCATGTGGTGAACTGTCCCTCACAGCTGGCTTTACACCTGGTAGTTTAGGAGACGGGATGTAAATGTGGGTTTGCCGGTGAGGGCAGGAAAGTGGTATCAAGCTTAGAGAAAAGTGAGAGGAATTCATCTGTGAAACAAAGATAAATATTTCAGGAAAATTGAGCTGAAAAGATGACAGCTTCTCAATTGCAGGATTTTCGAGATACATTTGCTGTGTGCAGGATAATATTCAGGCTTGGGCTGACGGGTATTAAGTAACATCCATGCTACACATGTGCCAGGCAATGACCATCTCCAACAAGAGACAATCCAACCATCTCCCCTTGATGTTCATTGGCATTACCATCACTGAATCGCCCACTATCAACATCCTGGGGGTTACCATTGACCAGAAACTGACCTGTTCCAGCCATATAAATACTGAGGTTACAAGAGCAGATAACAGCCTGGGAATTCTGTGCTGAGTAACTCACCTCCTGACTCCCCAAAGGCTGTTCAACATCTACAAAGCACAAGTCAGGAGTGTGATGGGATACTCCCCATTTGCCTGGATGAGTGCAGCTCACACAACACTCAGGAAGCTGGACACCATCCAGGGAAAAGCAGCCTTGCTTGATAGGCACCACATCCACAAACATTCACTCCCTCCACCACCGACGCACAGTAGCAGCAGTGTGTGTACCATCTACAAGATGCACTGCAGGAATTCACCAAGGCTCCTTAGGCAGCACCTTCCAAACTCATGATCACTACCATCTAGAAGGACAAGGGCAGCAGATAGATGGGAACACCACCACCTGCTAGTTCAGTTGGTAGAGCATGAGACTCCTAATCTCAGGGTTGTGGGATTGAGCCCCACATTGGGCGACTGTTCCTTTTAAACACCTATCCACCATTTGACCGATCCAGCCCCGTCTCTGAATTTCCCTGATATTCAACTAAACTTGCACCAAATTCCTGCTCTCACAACCTATTAACGTTTTAAACTACACTCTTAAAATGCAATCTGAAAAATCACATGTGGCTACCACCTCAACACGTCCAAAGCACAAAATAAATCCTTCAACTTTCCACTCTCCCTCACCAGCAACTGCTTTCATTCTGCAAAAGAAGGTTATCCAGAAACGAAACTGATTTAAATGATCATCTATTGTCCAGATTGGATTCATATGAGTTATAATTCAATAAAATTACTTTCATGTCATGAGGATCTTCTATAAAAGTTTGGATAAAACTTCAGCACAGTTCTTTAGCGACCCCTGGCGGGTGAGTGATTGGGGTTTACCCACAGGCTAAAAGACAATTGTTTCAATGATCGGGACTGAAACTCTAACCGTGTGTTGGGGGGAATGAAAGCGGTTCTCACTGAGGGAGAGCGGTTATATTGCTAGGATTTACTCTGTGGTTTTCATGTGGTGAACTGTCCCTCACAGCTGGCTTTACTCCTGGTAGTTTAAGAGATGTTGTTAAAATGTTGTTTTGCTGGTGAGAGTGGGAATGTGGTAAAAGTTCAGTGAAATGGAAGAGGAATTCAGAGCTGGGGTTTGCCTGTGAAACAAAGAGAAATATTCATAGGAAAAAGGAGCAGCAAAGGATAACAACCTCAGGAATTTCCACAGTGCAGCGATTATCCCATTTGTCTCACACGCGAAAGGTCCCCGGTTCGATCCCGGGTGGAAACATTATTTGACAATCTTGTGTTTCTCCCTCAAGTTACCTGTACAATGTTTAGGCCACATTTCTTGCTGTCATGACAACCAACACTTCAACCCACATTCCTGAAATATACGTGTCGAATGAGATATGAGCGAGAGTTCCCCAAACACAAACCACAAAATAGCTTCTGAGAACAGGGGGGGATGGATGTGGCGCAGGTTTAGTTCAACCCGAGGAGAGACTCGGCACCTGGAGTGGGCCTGGCAGGAATCGGGGGGCACCGGGGAGAAGATAATTAAATTGAGGCCCAGGCTCGGGGCCTATCCCTTCCCCGAGGAGGCAGCAGCAACAGCCTCAGGGACAGACCGGGGCCAACTCGAGTTTAAAAACAGGGGACAAAATCCTGACAGTGACGTCACAGGAAAAGCTGTGAGTTGTTTGGCCGGTGAGAATTGCAGCTGTGTTTCCCCTCTCCAGAGTTAGGGAGTTAGTCTAAGCAGCCGGGAGACTAAAAACGTTAACAATTTGAAGGAAAGCATCCAGTTAGCGTTTATTGGGCACAGGCAGTTGCTGTAAGTGCTCTGAGGGGAAGCAGTGGCTGAGTGAGAGACCCGCTTACTGCCGTTAGCAAATTGATATCTCTCCTTCGCTGGTCACTCATCTAAACCATTGAGGCAGCTGGACAAATACACGAATAGGATGGGAACAGAGGGATACGGACCCCGGAAGTGCAAAATGTTTTAGGTTGACGGGCAATATGAGCGGCGCAGGCTTGGAGGGCCGAAGGGCCTGTTCCTGTGGACCATTGGTTTGTTTTCGATATGGAGATGCACTGGAACTAACTGTGTCCTCTTGACACCCGAAGTAAAGGGTCAGTCATTTTTTTTCTTTGTACAAAGATAAATATTTCAGGAAAATTGAGCTGAAAGGATGAAATCTCTCAATCCCAGGAGTTTCCGTAGCTTAGTGGTTACACTCGTCTTGTGTCCGGATGATCCCCAGTCCGATCCGGAGCGGAAACGCTCAGTGATAAAATCTTTCTTTCCTCCCTCAAGTGACCCGTTCGAAGTTGCACCATTTTATTTTATTTTTTTGCCATCACGACAGCCGACATTCCAATCCGGATTCCCGAAATACAGGGTGCAACATGAAACCGGAGCGAGAGTTCGCCACAGACGGAAGCGGAAAACTTCCCCCCTGAGAGCGGGAATGTGGTGCAGGTTCCGTTAGACGTCACGGGAATGGGGAGCTGGAGTCGACGCGTGAGGGGGAAATTCCCACTCAACAGGAAGCATTTGCCCAACACAGGGCTTGAATCTATGAGGTCAGAGGGCACAGGTCTCATGACCTATTGACTGAGCTGGCCAGGACTGAAGTGCTTAGCTTCCCTTATCACCTATCGCAGCTTCCCCAGTGATCTATATCTAAACACTTGTTAAACACTCTTTTGTACAAACAGCCAATGTTTTACGTTGCTGAACGCGATCGATTCCCTGTTAGAAGGTGATGCGTCCGAAGCTGCCCATTCTGACCGTTTGCAGTTGACGTGTGGGAGATTATCGCAGGATCCTCCTGCTGCAGCCGCCTCGACGAATCACAGCAGATTTAAGACGCGAGAGATGGAAACAAAGGCTTCGATTATTGACTGTCCCCCAAGGCGAGACAAACTGGGAGAAGTCAGCAAGTGAGACTTGCCCCGTGTGGAGACGGTCAGTCAGCAGTCGGACTGGCTGAGTGGTCTCAGACACGGCTTTGAGTCTGCAGTCTCCTGTCAGGGAGTTGGAAAATCACTCACGATGTTAGTTGTTAAGAGGCAGAATTCTTTCGTTAGCTTCATCGAGTGCAGATCAGCGTTTATTTTTCTGGTGGTTGATTTGCTCCCAGCAGAATTGGCGATTGAGCCTTTAGTCGATACTGTTTGAGTGTCACAACGTGGCCATAATGTATAAAGAAAGAGAGACATTCCACAATATAAACGCAAGTGTTAGCAATTCCTACCCTCGTGGTGCAGCAGTAGCGTGTCTGACTCGAGATTAGGAGGTCGTGTGTTCAAATCCTGTCTGGGTCAGTGTCCCTTTTATCACAGAATGAATCGTGCGCAGTTATTGGAAAAATGAAATGTCAGGAGTGGGATTTGAACCCACGCCTCCAGGGGAGACTGCGACCTGAACGCAGCGCCTTAGACCGCTCGGCCATCCTTGCTGCGGGGGTCAACCTTTCCACTCATTACTTCCACACTTAGGAAGTTATGTTGACTCTGGGTTGTTGGTTCAGTATGGTGGCATTTCCTGGGCACACGCGGTTGCTGTAAGTGCTCGGGTGAGAGGAGGCAGTGGCAGAGTGAGTCAGTAATAGGCCACCAGCCAATTGTGTGATCTTCGAGTGTGCTCCAACCCTACCTCACCCTCCACCCAGCACGGACACAATGGGCCGAATGGCCTCATTCTGCGCTGTGGACATTCCGTCTTCTACAAATGCAAATCTTTTCTGCGTGTGGTGGAGCGACATATTCTCAGCGATGACCCCATTCACCTCCCGGGCAGAGATATCACAGAAGAATTATTTTTCTCTTCGGAATAACCAGATGTGGGAAAAAAAGAGTGAACACGGTGACTATCGTGTTTTTTCCTAACCTTTAGCTTACACGCCTGACCTGTTTTCCCAGATGTGTTTCGTTCGAGGAGAAGCCACTGAAGCCGATAAGTCAGGACTGTTTTCTTTTTTATTGTTTTCTACATTTGGCGCTTTCCCGCCTGACTGTGCGAATGTGGGTAGGACACGGGCTTACCAGGGACGCGCCGAAGGCTGTGAGCAGTCACAAATAGGCTCGGACGCGTAGCCAACTGAAAGCTGTACTGTGTATAAATGCGTGTTATTGTAGCTGCTTTTCGAGGGTGGGGGGGAGTTTGAATCTTTCCCCTGCGCGCTTGCGATTAAGCGCTTCTGGCTTTAGCCACCTCCGCACTCTGGGTGGCATTTTGTCCCCCCCCCCCACCCCCCCCAAACAAAGTGCCATCGTGAGCAGGGTCCACCTGCGGCTCCGGTTAAAGGCAATTCCCTCTCGGACAGCAGGCGCCAGAGGGTGGGTGCTGTTCATTTCGTACCACCCCGTGTCTGGTTGGGCCTGACTGATCACCGAGGCCTCCTCAGACCCTCAGGGATCCGGGGACGGGGTCGGAAGGGCTGAAAGTAGGGGAAGGTGATAAATAAAGGCGAGGGGGGGCAATGTCACGCACGGTATCGCCGACTGTTGACAGAAAGCTGGAGGTGGGGGAGGGGTGGTGTTACTGGGGGGGTCCTTCGAGGTCAAGAGCCTCACGGATGTGTTGGACGCCCTCGCTCGTGGAGGGGCAGGTGGGAACACGTAGAGGGTGCTCCCAAAGGCGAAAAGCCTTGTGTACTGCATCGCTCCGACACCCAATGTGGAGGCTGGGGGTCTTACCGGGGACTCCTTGCAGGTGTAGAGCCCGGTGAATGTTAGCCACCCCGACGGGGGCCTTGTTGGGAATACTTAGCGGGCGTTCCCAAGGATAAAGAGCCTTGTGCGTAGGGCCCAGGGCCCAGGAGAAGCGAACGGCGGTAAGGGCTAGAGGGGCAAGAGCCAGTCACGCTCCAGAACGCAGCCTGAAAGTATGAGAAGGAAGGATGTGGGCACTCAGGGGCCCTTTGTAGGATACTCGCTGGGGAAACGTGAAGGATTAAATGATAAAGGGCGGCTTGGGCCCAGGGGGTGGGCCTCAGACCAACAAGAGGATGGGTTGCAAAAGCGAGTGAAGGGCAAGGCGTGTGCACCACGTGTACTGTGCGCACATGAAGCTGTGCAAATGGGCAACGGGGCCTTAAGGTGGACGAACAGAATCCAGAGGGAACGCCAGCCGAGGGGAAGGAAGCAGGTGCGCGATGCGCAGCGGAGACGGGCGGCAGAGGACCGGGGAAGAAGGGCGGCAGGGATAATGGGGAGATCAACCGGGGATGAGTTAGAGCAGGAAGTTTGGGAATTAGGGGCAACGGGGGGGGGGTGGGCAAGGTGAGGACCCCTCAGTATATTACTCTGGGCGCCCCTCTGAAGATTCAGAGGAAGGGACTAAGGGAACAGTCACACCCCGCCCCCCCAATAAGGAATGGCAGATGCCGTAGAATGTCTAAGGCCCCTCCAATAGAAACCAGAACAAGGCAGGCATTAGGTAGGGCAGGG